>NC_057811.1:183154698-183170405 GCF_018294505.1 Triticum aestivum | reverse complement strand
CCCGTATTAAACAGCGGCTCGGGGCCATTAATGGAGAGGAAGGCAGGCGGCCATGGAAGTCAAAGGGCTCGCTTCCCAGTGAGCCTGTGCAGCGTAAAGCTCACACGCTTCCCGGTGAGTCCGCGCATTGGAGGACAGCTTGCACGCCTCTCGGTCAGCCTGCGCACCAGACTGCGCTCGCACGCCTCCTGTTCAGTCAAGGTCAAGCAACTGTCCACACGGCACCTCCTACAGCCATTAAAAACCAAGACACATGGCGTCACGTGAATGGTTAATAGAATGCACACGTTTTGAATTATACAAACGTTTGAGATATTAAGTGGCAGCTATTTTTTTCAAAATGCCTTTGTTGGCTATCATTATTCGAGTGCGCCTTCTCTCAAAATGGACACGAAAAATACCACATCATGTCAGGTACCATTCCATGATAGCATGCTAAGTTTCATGAATTTCAGACGAGTTTTGGATTTACTAGAATTTAAAAACCAGGCATCTCAATGTTTTGTCGGCAATCAATGGTGCCCTGGTGTTTGAAATTCATTCCCATTTATTGCATGGGACGTAAGCATGCACCCAAGGACACATATTTGATTTTTCAACCAATTTATATGCACTGGAGCATGTGCATGTAGTTCAAATTTGAATTATGCACATAAATGCATTGAAAACTCAGTTAATGCATAAAATGTCCAAAAGAACCCCGAAAAATCACAAAAATTGACACAACACTCCTGTTGTTCTATGTTGACATGAGAAATTTTTTGGAAGCAATAAGAGGCAGTAGATATCGTTTCGTCCCCAAAGGTGGGACGTTCCCTACCGAAACCATGATGTTTGTTGTGAGAAGCTCTAGTTTGTGAGAAACATATACCCAAACCTGCCCCAAACTGGATAAATTTTTTACCACGGCATGTTGATGCCGCTCCATGAAAGAATGCCTAGTTTCATGAATTTCAGATGAGTTTTGGATTTACTAGAATTTAGAAACAAGGCATCTCAATGTTTTGCCGGCAATCAACGGTGCCCTGGTGTTTGAAATTCACTCCCATTTCTTGCATGGGACCTAAGCATGCACCCAAGGACAAAGAATTGATTTTTCAACCAATATATATGCACTGGAGCATGTGCATGTAGTTCAAATTTGAATTATGCACATAAATGCATTGAAAACTCAGCTAATGCATAAAAATGTCCAAACAAACCCCAAAAATCCCAAAAATTGACACGACACTCCTGTTGTTCTATGTTGACACGACAATTTTTTTGAAAGCAATAAGAGGCAATGGATATCGTTTCATCACCAATGGTGGGACGTTCCCTACCGAAACCATCATGCTTGTTGTGAGAAGCTCTGGTTTGTGAGAAGCATATACCCGAACCTGCCCCAAATGGGACAAATTTTTTAACACGACATGTTGATGCCGCTCCATGATAGCATGCCAAGTTTCATGAATTTCAGACGAGTTTTGGATTCACTAGAATTTAAAAACTAGGCATCTCAATGTTTTGTCGGCAATCAACAGTGCCCTGGTGTTTGAATTTCATTCCCATCTCTTGCATGGGACCTAGAAATTCACCCAAGGACACATATTAGATTTTTCAACCAACCTTAGTGCATTGGAGCATGTGCTTGTAGTTCAAATTTGAATTATGCACATAAAATGCCTAGAAAACCCAGTTAATGCATAAAAATGTCCAAATGAACCCCGAAAAATCACAAAAATTGACACAACACTCCTGTTGTTCTATGTTGACACTAGAAAATATTTGAAAGCAATAAGAGGCAATGGATATCGTTTCGTCCCCAAAGGTGGGATTTTCCCTATCAAAACCATCATGCTTGTTGTGAGAAGCTCTGGTTTGTGAGAAGCTTATACCCGAACCTGCCCCAAACGGGATTTTTTTACCATGGCATGTTGATGCCGCTCCATGATAGCATGCCAAGTTTCATGAATTTCAGACGAGTTTTGGATTTACTAGAATTTAAAAACCAGGCATCTCAATGTTTTGCCGGCAATCAACAGTGCCCTGGTGTTTGAATTTCATTCCCATCTCTTTCATGGGACCAAGAAATTCACCCAAGGACACACATGTGATTTTTCAACCAACCTTAGTGCATTGGATCATGTGCTTGTAGTTATGAATTATGCACATAAAATGCCTAGAAAACCCATTTAATGCATAAAAAGGCCAAACGAACCCGAAAATTTCCAAGATTGAACACAACACTCCTGTTGTTCTATGTTGACACTAGAATTTTTTTGAAAGCAATAAGAGGCAACGGATATCGTCCCGTCACCAAAGGTGGTACGTTCCCTATCGAAACCATCATGCTTGTTCTGAGAAGCTCTGGTTTGTGAGAAGCTTATACGCGAACCTGCCCCAAACGGGACAATTTTTTTACCATGGCATGTCAATGCCGCTCCATGATAGCATGCCAAGTTTCATGAATTATAGACGAGTTTTGGATTTACTAGAATTTAAAAACAGGCATCTCAATGTTTTGCCGGCAATCAACAGTGCCCTGGTGTTTGCATTTCATTCCCATCTCTTGCATGGGACCAAGAAACAATAAGAGGCAACGGATATCGTCCCATCACCAAAGGTGGTACGTTCCCTATCGAAACCATCATGCTTGTTCTGAGAAGCTCTGGTTTGTGAGAAGCTTATACCCGAACCTGCCCCAAATGGGACAAAAAATTTCACCACGGCATGTTGATGCCGCTCCATGATAGCATGCCAAGTTTCATGAATTTCAGACGAGTTTTGGATTTACTAGAATTTAAAAACCACGCATCTCAACGTTTTGCCGGCAATCAACAATGCCATGGTGTTTGAATTTCATTCCCATCTCTTGCATGGGACCTAGAAATTCACCCAAGGACACACATGTGATTTTTGAACCAACTTTGGTGCATTGGAGCATGTGCTTGTAGTTCAAATTTGAATTATGCACATAAAATGCCTAGAAAACCCAGTTAATGTATAAAAAAGGCCAAACAAACCGCGGAAAATTCCAAGATTGAACACAACACTCCTGTTGTTCTATGTTGACACTAGAAATTTTTTGAAAGCAATAAGAGGCAACGGATATCGTCTCGTCCCCAAATGTGGTACGTTCCCTATCGAAACCATCATGCTTGTGAAGCTCTGATTTGTGAGAAGCTTATACCCAAACCTGCCCCAAATGGGTCAAAATTTTCACCACGGTATGTTGATGTCGCTCCATGATAGCATGCCAAGTTTCATGAATTTCAGACGAGTTTTGGATTTACTAGAATTTAAAAACCAGGCATCTCAACGTTTTTCCAGCAATCAACAGTGCCCTGGTGTTTGAAATTCATTCCCATCTCTTGCATGGGACCTAGAAATTCACCCAAGGACACACATGTGATTTTTCAACCAACTTTGGTGCATTGGAGCATGCGCTTGTAGTTCAAATTTGAATTATGCACATAAAATGCCTAGAAAACCCAGTTAATGTATAAAAAAGGCCAAACGAACCTCGAAAAATACCAAGATTGAACACAACACTCCTGTTGTTCTATGTTGACACTAGAAACTTTTTTGAAAGCAATAAGAGGCAACAGATATCATCTCGTCCCCAAAGGTAGTACATTCCCTATCGAAACCTTCATGCTTGTTGTGAGAAGCTCTGATTTGTGAGAAGCTTATACCCAAACCTGCCCCAAATGGGACAAAATTTTCACCACGGCATGTTGATGCCGCTCCATGATAGCATGCCAAGTTTCATGAATTTCAGACGAGTTTTGGATTTACTAGAATTTAAAAACCAGGTATCTCAACGTTTTGCCGGCAATCAACAGTGCCCTGGTGTTTGAAATTCATTCCCATCTCTTGCATGGGACCTAGAAATTCACCCAAGGACACAATGTGATTTTTCAACCAACTTTAGTGCATTGGAGCATGTGCTTGTAGTTTAAATTTTAATTATGCACATAAAATGCCTAGAAAACCCAGTTAATGTATAAAAAAGGCCAAGCGAACCCCGAAAAATTCGTTCCCACTTCTTCCATGGGACCTAAGCATGCACTGAAGGACACATATTTGATTTTTCAACCAATTTGTATGCACCGGAGTATGTGCATGTAGTTTAATTTTGAATTGTGCACCTGAAATGGCTAGAAAACCAGTTTAATGTATGAAATGTCCAAATGAACCCTGAATAATTCCAATTCTTTTACGACACACATACAGTTGCATGTTCACTACAGATAAAAGGTCTAGCAATTCAAACACCGTCCATTGCTGCTGTGACCCCATTTTGTAATTCAAATCAAGTAGATCCCACACAGTTTATTCTCACCAACCGTGTGAGATGTAGTACAAAATATCTTGGAGCACCATCGGTGTATAGTACGCCTATGGCTTACGCGAGAAGGTGCGTCGGCTACAGTGCACAGCCGGCGTGTCAAGCACACTAGCTCGCTCCCCCAAAACTCCCGCCTCTACATCCCTCTCTGCTTCAGTCCCTTGATTCAAATTTTCAGTAGCCCTGGCATTTTACTCCCGCCTCTTCATCCCTCGCAATCTCAAAAATATCTGCTCGCCCTTGATCCAAATTTTCAGTAGCCCCGCCTTGTTACTCTCGCCTAGTAAAATTTCCAGTTGCCGCAGTATTTCCTCAAACACAACCTCCGCTCACACAGACACACACAACCCTCGAAACCATTGGTAGGTCGCCGTCATCGCCGGCGCCTCCATCCTCAACATCTGGCTGTGTGCCGGGGAGCTTGAGTAGCCAATGGCCAAAAAGAGGTTTATCGCGGCCTTTTCGCCCGACACCGACGAGGTGGCCGCCGACGTGTCCCCTCGTCCCCCGCTGGCCCGATCCGCCGTCGCTGGTCCCCCGATCCGCCCACCGCTGCGCCCTTACGCCAGTTCGAGGACTTCCTCGTCCTCCCCCAGACCCGGCAGCCGACGAAGTCCTACCTTGGGGTCCGGCAGCGGCAGTGGGGGACGTGGGTCGCCGAGATTACAGATCGAGAGACCCACACCCGCTGGTGGCTCGGTAGCTTCCACACGGCCGAGCTCGCGGCCATGGAGTACGACCACTGGCAGGTCCGCTACCACGGCGCAACGGCTAGGCTCAATTTCCCCTTCCGCACACCTCCGGTCCACCTTGTTCTGCCGGAGCCAGGGGTGGTGAGCTCGGCTATGGCGCGGCAGGACCGCGAGGCGTGGGAGCGTCTCGAGGCCGAGGCCGCCGACGAGGCCTACATGCAAGAGCTCCGCCGGCAGCACCCGGAGCTCGTGGAGGCGGAGCGTGCGATCTTTGCCGGCGCGGAGGGCGGCGAGGTTATCGCGCTCTCCTCCGATGACGAGGTTGAAGGCGGCGAGGACGGCGGCGCGGTGGACGGCGAGGACGGTGGCGCGGTGCGCGGCAAGGATATCGCATTCTCCTCTGGTGACGAGGTCGAAGGCGGTGGCGACGGCGGCACGGAGGGCGTCGAGGTGGGCCCCCAGGACGAGGAGATCGACGTCGACGAGTGGAGGAGTGCCTTCCCCAACGACCCCGACGATGGTACTGGCCCGGTCCTGGCTCGCGGCACACCGTACATGACGAGGAAGGATTGGCTCGACCTCTACTTCGACCGAAAGTAGTTTAGCTTAGTTTAAATTAATGTTTTATGTTCGGTTATGCAAAACTATCTATGTTTATGTTTGAATGCATGCTACTTTCGGTTGAACCTGCTTTGAACTTGATCAAATTGAAGTTTACAACCTTAAGTTTAGGGGATCGACTAGAAAAGGCCAAAAATTGCTGGAGTATATATATATCCACTAAGGGTTTTAGTCCTTTAACTTTTTAAGGTTTGCCTAGAGATGTCCTTATGACTTGTTTATTTCAGTTCTTCACAATGTGATGCTCTATATGTGCAACTATTTGCTGTGCAGTTCAATTTCATCAATAACAGTTTCAACAATACCACTATGAATTACGATATTTGGTTGCTGTTAAGGATATTGCAGTTAACATGCCTTTTCGTTTTTCAATTGTTGTTTAGCAACATGCATTGTACTGAATGACTAAATATGCAATCCCAGGCTACATTGCAACAAGGAAGAGTGTTACCTTAATGTTCTGATGATGTCTAGATATACATGTAATAAAATCTTATATAATGGGATGGATGGAATGTTGTACTACATCATTTTTCAATTGTTGTTTAGCTTCTAATATTAACTTGGTGCTTTTAGGTACATATATCATTGCCAAATATCCACACTTCGACCCTTTCTGCGCATGGGGCAATGAGATATTCATGAACCAGCATCAAGTGAGGAAACTAATAAAGTTTTTTTTACTAAAATGGGTCAAAAGATGTCAATCGAACTATTTGTTTACACTTTATGCAAGATAACCATGAACTGCAGGATGGTAAGCAAGAACCCTGTAGCCTTCTTTTTACTGCCCGTAATGAGTTGTGTTAGATGACAATATGTGAATCTTTCTTCTTTTGAAGTGGATCCTGAAGCAGTTTACTCAAGATTACCTCTCAAACTACATGATTGGCGGTCGGCCATCACAAGGGGTTGGACTAGAGTCCTGCATGCCTTCTGCATCTAGGAGAGCACAATAGGGCCATTCCGCTTCACCTTGTTCAGCAACTGAAATGTCTGTCGCCTCTTTCTTTACCATCTGTAATAGTACAAGTATAGAACCCTGGTACATCATTCTTTATTTGGTGCTTCTGTAATTCTTAAACATATGTACCTGTGAATCGAATAATGCATTGGTTGTTTGAACCTGATGGATATGAATAAAGCTATAGCCTACTTTCAAGTTTAAATTAGGTACAATTTTAAATAGCAGCAATTAAATTAGGCGAAATTACGTTGTGCAGGTCATTACGGCTCACACGGTTGGTAAAACACAAACGTTTGCGATATACACCATAATCCGAGACGGTTCACAGAGAGGAAACGTGTGCAAGCATGCACACAGTTGCTGCTCACAAAGCGTGTGTGATGTCAGACACTATCACATACGGTGTGGGAAAACTAAATGTGTGTGATTGTCTACCTATCGTACATGGTTTATAATCATGCACTACTGGAATCAGCTATTTTGCCGTCTGCCACGGCGGACGGCAAAGGCACGAACGGCGGACGGCAAAGGCCTTTGCCGTCAGCCGCGGACGGCAACAGGCTCCGGCAAAGTAGGCTACGGTAAACAGCTACTTTGCCGTCTGCTTCCTGGCGGCTGACGGCAAAGGCCCTTTGCCGTCCGCCGCGGACGGCAAAGAGGGCGGACGGCAATAATTGTGCCTTCAGTCCGTTAAGTGGCTAACGGTAGGCCTTTGCCGTCCGCCGCGGACGGCAAACTTTCTAGTACCTTTGCCGTCTGCCATATGATGTCATCTACACGTCACTACATGGCAGGCCTTTGCCGTCCGCCGCTGACGGCAAACTCTTTTACTCTTTGCCGTCTGCCACTGTAGGAAAATTGACCAAATGGGTCAGCTCCCAGGAAGCACAGCTGGATGCCACGTGGCCTCTTTGCCGTCCGCTGCAGACGGCAAAGAGGCCGTTGCCGTCGGTGGCAGACGGCAAAGAGCCTGCATATTGGCTCTTTTTTCTGTTTTTTATTAAATCCAACAATTTTCATCACAAATATATATGACATATATAGATATATTTCACAGCAAACATATATGATATATATGACAACAATTTTCACAGCAAACATATAAGATATCCATCCAACATGCAGAGTTCCATCATACATAGTTCCATCACATATGTTCCATCCAACTACCAAGTTCCATCATACATAGCATAGTTCATCCAACTACCAAGATACATGCATAGTTCAACGATACAAAAGAAACAGAGAAAGGGATAAGGAGCACTCCATCTATGCAAGCTTTCGTCAAGTGAATGAAATCTGCAAAATGAAAAATAAGAAAGTTAGAAATAGGTGACTAGAACAAGAAGAAGACTAGAACAAGAAGAGTATGTCATTTATGGGCTAACTTACGTGAAATGGATCATATATGAGCTAACTAAGTTGAAATGGGTCGTTTATGCGCTAACTAAGGTCAAATGGATCGTTTTTGAGGTAACTAAGGTGAAATGGATCGTTTTTTAGCTCACTTAGGTCAAATGGATCATTTATGAGCTAACTTAGTTGAAATGGATCGTTTTTGAGCTAACTTTGTTGAAATGGATCATTTTTGAGCTAATTTAGTTGAAATGGATCTTTTTGAGCTAACTTTGTTGAAATGGATCATTTATGAGCTAATTTAGTTGAAATGGATCTTTTTGAGCTAACTTAGGTGAAATGGATCATTTAAGAGCTAATTTAGGTGAAATGGATCGTTTTTAGCTCACTTAGGTCAAATGGATCATTTATGAGCTAAATTAGTTGAAATGGATCGTTTATGAGATAACCTAGGTAAGATGGGTCATTTTGGAGTTAACCTAGGTGAAATGGGCCATTTTAAAGCTAACGTAGGTAAAATGGATCATTTAGGAGCTAATCTAGGTAAAATGGGTCATTTTTGAGCTAACTTGGATGAACTGCATCATTTATAAGCTAACCTAGGTGAAATGGGTCATTTTGGAGGAAAAGAAGCTAACTCTAGGTCATTATGGTAAGCATATTGGAGGAAATAAAGCTAAGTCTAGGTCTTTATCCATTTGTTAAGCAAAACACTAGAGAAACTTACCGTGATCAGGGGGTGTAGGAGCGGGGTGGCTAGTGCCGCTACCTGGAGAAGGATCGTGCGATGCGTTTCTGGAGTTAAGCTGCACCAAAGATCATTTCCAATGTCTCGTTAGCATTATGACACTCAAATGTTAAGACTAGCAAGTAATGTCCATTCAAATTAAACTCACCGTGCTCCCAGGAGCAATCACTGGCATCGGCGGAGCGGGCTGACCGGACTTCTCACACACAGACTGCACATTTGGTTTTCACAACAGAGTCATACTAGTTAGCAATGAGACTCAAATGTTAAGACTAGCATGTAATCTGCAGAAGAAACTTACCACAAGGAGCTCGTACATGGCCCTTGCCTGCATGTCATTCCGTGCCCTCTCCTCCTCCATCATCTTTCTCATCCTCTCCTCCATCTCCCGCTGCCTCTCCGCCGCCTCCGCCAGAAGTTTCTCCGTTCTATCTCTCTCAGTCTGTATAGCAGCCTGCAACACCACTCACATGACCATTTTTAATCATTGATGGAAGCGCACACAATGTAATGGAGAAAGATAACTGAGTACGTATCACTAACCTTGATGGCGAGTTGCACTGGCCGTTCACGAGGCCTTATCTCAGGAGCGGAGCTCGACTGGCGCGCCTTGATCTCCGGGAGAGTGCTAGGACAACGGATAAGTCCATCTCCAATGGCTATGGAGCCATGGGACCTCCCGCCACCAGATATCATCACCAGCTCTGGATCAATGGGACCCTGGCTCGGGTTAAAGTCCTCCCCTTTCCTTGCCTTCCCCTCATCTCATATCTCACGAGCTTGTTGTGGGAGGAGATGTTGGTGAAGTTGTTTGCATCATCGAGGTCAGACTGAGAGAAAGCCTTGACTTTCTTGAAAGAGGCAGTGTGGGCCATGGCATACAGGTCGTACACCTCTGGCACCTTATCCGCCTTATTGTGGCGTTCCTGAAAGAGAGAAACAATGAAAATTAGTAATTAAAGGGCTCAAGCTAGCATGATGAATGAATTGCATGAATCATGAAGCAAACCACATACCCAGTTGCGCCCGAACTGATATAAGTTGGAGCTGCCTTGATGGTGTGGCACACCTTCCATTTGGGCACGTTTGTCCTTGGCCTGGTTGTGGAGGGCTAGCCATTCTTTTGAGCACCACTCATCGACCAACACCTCCCAACAATCCATCCGATCCGCACACCATCTCGGAGGCGCCTAAGTTAGCAAATAGAAACTTGAGCGCTACGGCTAAGAATTACTAAATGAAGGAACTTAAGTAGAAGGCCTTAAGAATTACCTTCATGTACTGCTCCTTACTTAGGAACTTATCGCGGCACGCCGGCTTGGTCTTCTGATACCACGCAAGGCGTAGTAGTCTCGAACAGCCTGCACCCGAGCCTCGTGCTGTAAGTTCTGGAGTAGGCGCTTGCAGACGTTCTTGATAACATGTGCCGCGTCCTCCTCGTATCCCTCCTCACACCTGTAGAATGTCTGCAATCAAATGAGACAATATTGATTAGTACAATTAATAACTAGCTAGTTGAAGATTTTGAAATGTGTAAAGGAGAAATTACCCAGAACTTTCTGATCACCATGTCTGCCCTCGTGTCGCACACGACACCGTCGATAATCTCATCCGGCGGGGCCGGGGCAGCCACGTAGTGCTCCCAGCTCAATCCAAGCTCTGGAAGCCTACCCTCACCGGGAAACGTGACAAACCCCGGGAAGTTTTGCCGGCAAAGAACTCCAAGGACGGAGTTGGGCCGGCGGACACTATGATGGTGGTCCCAACCCCTGCAGCATGACAAGGCCAACGCATTAGTTATTTGAAGAAACGTGAATGCAGAAGGTACAAAAATATTAAATGCACTTACGTACCTCTCCCATCAGGGAAAATCAACCACCTCTGCTCGCAGGTCGCCGGCACGGACGGGAGCCGTGTAGCACCACGCTGGTAGACGGTGCCACCCTCCTCCTCAAGATCAGTCGGCTCCCCGCCATCATCAGCATGGCCACTCGGCTCCTCGGGCTGATCCGGCCAGGTACCCCATCCGGACGTGTGCTCCTCCGGGGTCTCGTGGGCCGAACGCCAGTCGACCCGAGGCTCATGGGCCCAAGACCCATGGACCGGAGGCTCGTGGACCGGAGTCCGTGTAGCCTCCTCCTCGGACGAGTCCACCCTAGCAGTCACGTGCTCGGGTGAAACAGCTGGGGGTGGCGGCGAGGAAGGCGCCGTAGCAGTCACCCTACCTCCTCTCCCGCGACCACGTGCCCCACCTCCTCTCTTCCTACCTCGTCCCCTGCTGGGCACCGCGGTCGACGAAGAAGGGCCCGGCGGTGTGGACATACTGTCCAGCAACGCTCGGCGGAGAGGTGCGTCTGGAATCGAAGACCTCAGACCACGCGCCGACGAAGAAGGGGCCTTGGCGCGCTCCCGACCAGCGCCCACCATCTTTCAACACCTGCCATGACAAACAGTAAATGAAATTAGTACAACATAAAAAAAAGACCGACATGAATAATAATATGTGTATCACTTAAGTGTATCATCATCAAGTACAACATTAAAAAATTTAATACCTGACACTACTAATAATCTCGATCAGTATCATCAATAAATGCATAATCATCATCATCACTATAATCAATGACGGGCTCATAGGGTTCAGTGGCATCAACATGTGGAAGGCCACCTTGACGTAATCGGTCAAGCAATGACAGGTCATCCGCAGCAGTAACCTCTTCTTGTTCCGGCTCTTCTTGTTCCTCCTCTGGGGTGATGTCGGATTCACTGTCGCTGTCTACTTCAATGTTTTGGGGTGAAGTATAGCGGTTCTTGAAACGCTTTTTGGAAAGACGTGTCTCTTGGAAGAATTCTCCTTCATATGTGTCTGGGTTAATGTGAGGTTCATAATCCTCTTCCTTTGGGGGAGATAGTCTAGCACGTGGCGGCACTTCATAAACGACATCCCAACCTTTCAGATTTGGATTAGTTTGGCAGGCCCACGGTAGATAGAATACTTGGGTCGCCTGTTGAGCCGTAATATAGACATCAGGAACATCTAAATGGGTGCTTTGGTTGATTTCAACTAGCCCTATATGTTCGTGAGTCCTTCTAGTCTCCTTCGGCTGAAACCAATAACATTTGAAGACTACGACATTCGGTGGGTTTTCACCGTAGAATAGAAGTTCATAAATTGCTTCAACTCTCCCATAATACTCGGTACCTCCTTCGCCGATAGCAGATACACAACAATTTGTAGACTTTCGGTCGGCCATAGATAGCTCTTTGTCATAGGTACGAAAGCGATACCCGTTGATGTCGTATTTGTCAAATGAACGGACCTTATAGTCAAAACCATTAGCGACTTGTCTCAATTCGGCGTCCATAGACTCTGAATTAGCCTACAAGTTTAATATGAAAGGATTGTTGCATTATGCACAAATTAGCGAATGAAACCGGGATAGCCGCCTACAAATTAGCCTACAAGGCTAATAGAAATTACCGTTTGTTTGAACCAAGAGATGAAACCGGGATAGCCACCTCCTTGCTTTGCGAGAAGCTCATACTCTTCGACAGAATCCTTTTGGATCACCGCTCCATACGAGAATAAGGCGACGTATCGACTATATGAAATATCCAGGAATAAGAGCAGTTCAAAGGAAATAGAAGTTGCGAAACTATGTACCGAGAACTTACTCGATGTACGGCCGCACTTCTATCAGGTTGTTGAAGATATACAACGAAATGGTCCGCCATTGTTCGTTATCCAAAGATACTGGATTTGAAACACTGGCTGGTGCGAGATTCCCTTTGAATAGGCTGAGGTTGGATCCACCCTTTTTAGGGTCGTCAGCATTGTACCGAGGCTTCGGATTATGCAAATGACGATTTTTGGCTTCGTAGTGTGCTGTCACGAAGTTTGCCGCCTCCTCAGTGATGAATGCCTCAGCCATCGATGCTTCAATTCTAGATTTATTTTTACATTTTTGTCGAAGCGTCTTCTGCATCCTCTCAGTTGGGTAGCACCAACGATTTTGCACGGGCCCCCCCAATCTTGCCTCGGTCGGGAGATGCAAAATCAAATGTTGCATTGGATTAAAGAAGCCCGGTGGAAAGATCTTCTCTAACTTGCAGATCAACTCCGGCGCCAACTCTTCCATTTCTTCTAGCACGCCAGGCGATAGTTCTTTCGCACAAAGAACACGGAAGAAATAGCTGAGTTCTGCCAGTACTAGCCATTCATCCTCAGGGATGAAGCCACGCAACATCACCGGCATTACCCGCTCAATCCATATGTGCCAATCATGACTCTTGAGACCAAATATCTTCAATTTATCAAGACTGGCTCCCCTCTGTAGATTCGCTGCATACCCATCGGGGAACATCAACTGCATTTTCACCCACAAGATAATTTCCCTCATAGCTGGCCTTCAAAGATTGAACCATGCCTTTGGCTTCGTCCAGTTCTGCTTTCCTTTCGGTTCTTTCATGTTTTGTAACGGCCTATCACATAGCGCCTCCAGATCGACTCTAGCCTTAGTATTATACTTTGACTTCCCATCTATGCCGAACAATGTACCAAAAAGTGCCTCGGCGATATTCTTCTTAGTGTGCATCACGTCAATGTTGTGTGGGCAAAGGAGGTCTTTGAAGTAAGGCAGATCCCATAAGCATGTTTTGTGAGTCCAAGCGTGCTTAGAATTATACCCCTTGAAGTACCCTGGACACTCTGGATCTGGCTCGAGAGCGTTTAACTGATCCAGGGTCTGTTGGCCTGTCAATGCAGGTGGTGCAGAGTTTTTGACAACTCTACCTCTGATGAAGTTCTTCTTGTCTTTCCTGAACTTATGGCGAGGATTCAGGAACTGTCTATGCATGTCGAAGCAAGAAAACTTGCGACCGGCCTGAAGCCAACGAAACTCAAGAGCTCCCTTGCATGTGGGGCACGGGAACCTTCCATGCACACACCAGCCAACGAATAGCACATACGCCGGCAAGTCATGCGTCGAGTACATGTACCAGACACGCATTATGAAGTTCCGTTTGCTATAGGCATCGTATGTCTTGAACCCATTATCCCAGGCTTCTTGCAATTCGTCCTTAAGCGGTTGCATGTACACATTCATATTTTTCCCCGGATAGTTGGGCCCTGGAATTATCAACGTCAGGAAAATGTTCTTTCTTTGCATAATCTGTCCGGGGGGGAGATTGAGTGGAAAGACAAATACGGGCCAACAACTGTATTGTGCTGCCGTCATACCAAACACACTGAACCCATCCGTGCTGATGCCGACTCGAGGATGCCTCGGATCTGCCGCTTTGTCACCATGTAATTCATCAAACTTTTTCCACGCAACACCATCCGATGTGTGTACAATCATCAGATTCCCATCTGCATCTAGTTCGGTTCTTTTGCCCGTTTTGTGCCATGTCATCTGTCTGGTCGTCTCTTCGACCATTGAAGTCTTGGTACGATTGGCATATACCGAAGAACACTAACGGGGATTTTGGTCTGTGTCTTCTCACCCATACCGTTGTCTACCACAACATACCTGGAAGACTTGCAAATGGTACAATAGTTCAAGTCTGCATAGTCAAGCCTAAACAAGACACATCCTTTCTCACAGGCATGTATCTTATCATAGGGCATCTTCAGTGCATGGAGGATTTTGTCCGACTGGTACAGGTTTGCAGGCATTACATGGCCTTTGGGTAGAAAGCGTCCAAATACTGTCATCATTGCATCGTAGCATTCTCTGCCCAAGTTGAACTGAGCCTTCAGAGCCATTACTTGTGAGATGGCATCCAACTGACAAAGCTCAGTGTGCTCATGGAGCGGACGTTTTGAAGACTCCAACATTTCATTGAAGGCCTTTGCAGATTCCTCCATCTCCTCGTCCGAATCCCGAGCATCATCAAAGTCTTGCACCATGTTTTCCATCCCGGTACCATGCTCGTCGGTGCGACGACGATCCACCTCAGCTCGGTCACGTTGGGCAGACTCACCATGAAATGTCCACACCGTATAATCGGGCGTAAAACCACTCTTCTGCAGGTGTTTGCCCATTTCAGACTCTGTCCTCTTTTCCCAATTGCTGCACCGTAAACAGGGGCACCAGGTTTTCCTCTGGCCATTTGCAAATGCGGCTCGCACAAACCCCTTGTTTTTTGTGAACCATTCAGTGCTCCATTTGTTCTGACCAGTGTGACCGGTGTACATCCACGCACGATCACTCATCTTGACTTTCAGAGCTACTAGACACACAACAAATATATATATATAATTCACCATGTATATATTCATCAGTTGATCTACTTTGTCAATTTTATTACGTCCATGCAACCTACACTCTAATAGGTAATGATAGGTCCTAATCCCACCCGAGTATGTTTAGATTGGGTTCATTTTCCCATGCTATGCTCCGGATCCTACGCAAAATTTCGGCAGCACCTCCCCGCTGTTCTCCTGATACACGTCTCTGCAATAAACAGAGAGGATGTGTACCCGGAGAACAACAGGGGAGGCACTGACGAAATTTATGCGTCGGATCCGGAGCAAAGCATATGGGAAAACGAACCCAATCTAAACATACTCGGGCTGTCCATGGATAGCGTTGGACAATTCGAAAGAATCAAGGTTATAAATATGCAAATGCATGCATATTTATAACCATGACGCTTTCGAATGGGAGACACATATTGGTTACGCATACTGATGATTCAAGACACATATATAGCTAGCTATCAAGTTTCATCGGAATAGATCAAATAATTAATGGGGGAGGAGGACATGTCATTTGTGCTCACCCACGAACGAAGGGGCAGAGCTCGTCAAACGCACGGCGAGGTCGTCGAACACCAAACCTCGCAGCGATGAAACAACTACACATTTAAAACTACCCGATCAACACAATTATATATGATGTTTTTCATAACAAAATCGAAAGATATATGACCTAACTAATAATTCACAAATATATGACCCCGTCGGCTTCTGGAAGGCCAAAGAAC
>NC_057811.1:183143059-183152471 GCF_018294505.1 Triticum aestivum | reverse complement strand
GAGAGAACGGCGAGGAGAAAGTGAGTAATGGGCGGGGGGTACGGGCCGTTAGGTAGTGCCCTCTTTGCCGTCCGCCTTTTTGCCTCTTTGCCGTCTGCTAGTAGACGGCAAAGAGGTAGGCCGTTAAGTTTTTCCCAAACGGGCGGGGGGTGGGGGCCACCTCACTCTTTGCCGTCTGCCAGCGGATGGCAAAGATTCTTTGCCGTCTGCTTTTGGGTAGCTGATGGCAAAGAGCTTCTTTGCCGTCAGCCGTTTCTTTGCCGTCTGCTTTTGGGTAGCTGATGGCAAAGAGCTTCTTTGCCGTCAGCTAACAGACGGCAAAGAGCTGGCAGATGGCAAATTAGCTGATTCCAGTAGTGATGAACTGTTTGTGATGTGCCAGGCATCGTAAATCTCCCGTGCCTGGAATCTGCCTAGAATCTACCTGGAAAGCTCCCGTGCCTAGAATCTGCCTGGTTTTAGGCAGAACCACAAAACTCCGACTGCGATGGCAATGCAGCACAAACAAGTAGCAAGGATGAAGCGTTTGGGATATTCGAGATATTGGAAACGGTTATATAGGGACAACTGTATGCATCAAGGCTCTCTATCCCCGACGGTTTCTGGGTCGTGTGGGAAGGACCCCCTATCGCCCACACTCACTTGGTGACGGTTCCAAATGCCGTCGCGGAAAGGGGTAAAAATCCGTTTGTTTAGGACCGACACGCACCAGTGTAATACTCTGTAAAGCTTCTCGATCATTCCTTCCGTAATGTCGCGCCAACAGTGACTGCTTCTTTCTGCAAAGTGGTAAGAGCAACTTGACCCACTAATGCATCAGTTTTCCATAGACACACTGGCTCCTTTTGTGCAGTTCAACTAAAATCAAAGTCGAAATAAAACCGAGCTTTAATTTTGATATCCCTGTAAGCAACAATAGGTATAAGGGAAACAATTAATGAGAAATAACGGTTGATGACTTGTACTCCCAGAAGAAAAACATCTATTGATCTACCTTATCTTAAGGGAAAACAAAGCAGGAGAATAGGAATTCTCAATCAGTGTGATTCATTCATATTAACTGAGACATTATCATAACAATGCCTTGTTTCGACATGTATAAAGAACGACAAGCAGAAAAGTACCATTCCTAAAAAATGCGACTGATTCATATTAACAGAGACATTATCTTAACAATACCTTGGTTAAACATGTCGAAAGAACTACAAAGCAGGATAGTACCATTTGCAAAACATCATAACTGATATATAATAACAGAGACATTATCTCAACAATACATTTCTTAAACATGTACTCCGACCGATCCCTAACAGAAATGATACTCCTGCCGATCCCTAACAAGTGTTGCAGTTTTGAACTAAGATTCAGTAGTCAATTCTGAGAGTGGCATTGCTTAATTTTACCAGCGGCATTAGATTAACAAAAAGCATAAACAGTTCCAGGGGAGAGTGGGCGCAACAACACCATGTGCTTCCATCTACTTATAAAGGGGGTGATGCAGAGTTTGTTGTAACAAGAAACAAGCATCATGTGTGGGTTGGAACAATTTTTGCTCACTTAATGGTAAAAGACAGCAGTTCAATAGCTTCAATTCAACATTTATCCAAAACAGTACCAATAAAAGTAGCACAACATCTCAAAGCACACTTCACCATCATGTGGATGAAAGTCGGTACTGACCTTTCTTGACCAAGATTTGAAACAACTCGCGAGGAGAATTTGAACGAAATCTCTCAACACATATATGGAAATCCGATCTCCTTTTGTGTAGTTCAACCAAAATTAAGCAAAGTCGCCGGTGTGACATTCAAGTTGAACTGCACAAAACACTCTTAAAACAAAAGTGTTCTGCGTAGCCAAGCAAAATGTCGCAATAGCAACAAGTTGAATAGATATCCCTGTTCTAACAGAGGCAAAAAAGGAATCAATTACTGGCCAATAAAGGAGGGTGAAACATGCGGCCACAAAAATGGTACTCCCGCCGATCCCTAACAAGTGTTGCAGTTTTGAACTAAGATCCAGTTGTTAATTCTGAGAGTGGCATTGCTTAACTTTACCAGCGGCATTAGATTAACAAAAATCATAAACAGTTCCAGGGAGAGTGGGCGCAATAATAGCATGTGCTTCCATCTACTTATAAAGGGGGTGATGCAGAGTTTTGTTGTAACAAAGACACAAGCATCATGTCTGGGTTGGAACAATTTTTGCTCGCTTAATGGTAAAAGACAGCAGTTCAATAGCTACAATTCAACATTTATCTAAAACAGTACCAATACAAGTAGCACAACATCTCAAAGCACACTGCAGCATCATATGGATGAAAGTCGGTACAGACCTTTCTTGACCAAGATTTGAAACAACTCGCGAGGAGGACTTGAAACAAATCCCAACACATATATGGAAATCCGATATCCTTTTGTGCAGTTTCACCAAAATTAAGCAAAGTCGCCGGTGTGACATTCAAGTTAAACTGCACAAAACACTCTTAAAACAAAAGTGTTTCGCGTAGCGAAGCAAAATGTCGCAATAGCAACAAGTTGAATAGATATCCCTGTTTTAACAGAGGCAAAAAGGAATCAATTACTGGCCAATAAAGGAGGATGAAACATGCGGCCACAAAAATGGTAATCCCGCCAATCCCTAACAAGTGTTGCGGTTTTGAACTAAGATTTAGTAGTTAATTCTGAGAGTGGCATTGCTTAATTTTACCAGAGGCATTGGATTAACAAAAAGCATAAACAGATCCAGGGGAGAGTGGGCGCAACAACACCATGTGCTTCCATCTACTTATAAAGGGGGTGATGCAGAGTTTGTTGTAACAAAGCAACAAGCATCATGTCTGGGTTGGTCCCATTTTTGTTCACTACTTAATGGGAAAAGACAGCAATACAATAGCTTCAATTCAACATTTATTTAAAACGGTACCAATACAAGTAGCACAACATCTCAAAGCACATTGCACAATTATGTGGATGAAGGCATGTACTGACCTTTCATGAGACGAACAAGATAAAATACGAATCTACCAACACGAATAGGAAATCCAATCTCGTTTTGTGCAGTTGCACTGAAATCAAGCAAAGTTGCCAGTGTCACATTTAAGTTCGCTCTAGCAACAAGTTGAGTAGAAATCCCTATTTTAACAGAGGCAAAAAAGGAAACAATTAGGACAGTAGCATCCTAAAACGGTTGCATAGATTCATATTAACAGAGACATTCTCTTAAAACAACATTCGTTAAAAATGTAATTTACTTTTAACAGTGGCATTGCTTCAATTTTCCAGCGGTATTCTTAGATTAACAATACCAAAACAGTTGTATGGGACATGGGACTTGGGCCATGCCAGCACCATGTGCGTCCACATGTATAAATGGGTGATGCAGAGTATGTTGCCAAGCAACATATCTTCATTGGTCCCATATTTGTTCTATTCAAACCTTTTTCCTGTGTGAGGGCAGCAAATCTAGTCATGCACAAACTACCCGACCCCCCCAGATTCATTCCTTTTTCAACAAAGAGATCAGTTCCTTATAGATGTGTGTACTGGTTACCCCCTTTTCCCTTTTCGACCAACAAAGCGGCTGGATAGCCAGTCTATATTACTTTCCCTCCCTCCTTTCCTCATTGAACCACGTCCTAGATTCATGATCCACCCCACCGCACCCTTCTTTCCTCTTTGAACCAAGACCTAGTTTCGACTACAGAATCAAAAAAGATCCGCATGCCGCTAGAGCAATGATAGTTTCAAAGAAACTTATACCTTAGGGTCGTCGGGATGTGGCTAGGTGTGCGGCGGGAGGCGGGATCTGCCCACACTACGTACGACAGCGAGGAAGAAGGGGTCGGTGGCCCTCCCGCACACGCGCTGGGTGAAAAAGAATAGCGCAACCGGCAGTGGATTACCTCCCTCGCCGAAGGCGATAGAGTGAACGCTGCACCTCCTCCCCTTCCTGGTGCGATGGGATCCGGACGGCTCCTTCACCAGATGTGAGCGGGGAGAGAGAGACAGAGGCCAACGCAGTCTTGTTTAGATCTGGCGAAGAGGGTGAGAGACTGTGAATATAGCAAACCCTAGCAAAGGAACGCTGAGCCTCCAGCGTGAATATATATATATATATATATATATATATATATATATATGTCGTGCGGTGAGAGTGTGGAGAGTGCAAACCCTAGCGAACAAGCGCTGAGGCTCCAGCTTATATAGTACTCCCTCCGTTCCTAAATATAAGTCTTTTTAGAGATTTCAAATGGACTACAACATACAGATGTATATAGACATATTTTAGAGGGTAGATTCACTCATTTTGCTCCGTATGTAGTCGCTTGTTAGAATCTCTAGAAAGACATATATTTGGGAACGGAGGGAGTACTACATATATAGTACAGACTGAGCTCCGGTGCTTTAACTGCACCTGCCTTTGGCTGCATGACAGGTGGGCCAGCCACATGTTGAGCCCACTTGTCATACACCCAAAGGCAGGTGCACTAAGTCAATGAAGTTGCGTCCATATAGTACTCATGTATACTACTAACATATAGTGGAGTGGTTTTCCTATTATCTCCATAAAAATCGTTTTAAATTGTGTAAGTACGAAACGAAACTCTTTACTTAACGTACCAGTGAAGAAAACTACTACTTACGATGAACTAACGATCCACGCGTCCTGGTCGCACTTCCTGTCCTTCACGTGCGGTACACTACCCTCCGTTAAGTGAACAACCACACATGCGCCAAATTATCGGAAACATGTGAGAGTGTGTACAATTAAAGAATTTTAATTTCAATTATCGGAAAGGTTTGAGAGTATGTACAGTTTGCCCTCTCTCAATAATTATGGTTTTTTGTGTTCAGCCTAAACTTGGTCAACCTTTACAAAGTTTGACTTCAGTCAAATCTAATATGCAGAGTAAATAAAAATGGAGGGCTACTACGTCCATCCAGGTTTTTAGTCCAGACCATTTTTTATTCAAAGTTAATAGCTGGATAAATAAAATTACAGGGGAGTTGAAGACAAAGTTGTGAGAAGGCTTAGAAATCAATACAAAACTTATGCTCTTAGTACCAACGTCGATCCTTCTTCGAGGAAACATTTGGTTCATAGCCAATTGTGTGATAAAATTGCACCAACGTGAAAGACGACTATGTCTGCAATGCAACCAAGGTGAACTGATGAAAGATATCATCTTTGTGGGTAACAAGCAAAGAGCACTGATGGAAGACAACTTGTTTTTCATTGAAAATCGATCAGCTTCACCAGCCGATGCAATCGTGAGGCACAACCATGAGCATCGATAGGTCATCGTGGTGATGCACCTATGAAGTTCGACAAATCCTCACTGTGGTCTGTTTCTTCTCAGTAATCAAGCTTGAGGAAGGAAGAACCACATGGCATAGGATAGTGAGGCGGAACAACAATGGCCATCCAATTTTGTGCAGTTCCACTAAAATTGAGGAAGACATGCTCAGGTATGGAGATACGCATCGCTATTTGCAAAAATATAAAAATGGGATATAGTGTTGTTACTTTGTTTTGGCAGTGGTACAAGATTAACAGCGACATCTCAATTGTCAATAAGAATTAATGAAAAGTACACCAAAAAACAGAAGCATCATGATTATCTTGATGGGAACTAAACCAGGATACCCGAGAAAAAAAAGCATTTCTTCATTTAACCAGTGATAGTATTAGATTAGCAGCAGCAATAGCAGCATATGGACAATGACCGCACAACCACCATGTACTTTTTGTCGAAACAACATGTATACCTCCACCGAGGCATAAACTAGGACAACTTTTCGGGTGGCATTTCCTCTATAATAGTAGGTGATGTTGGACCAGCCGACGAACCCTAGCTACTGTACCTAGGGAGCTAGGGAGTAGTCGCATAGAAGAAAACCCGCATGCAACGACTTGGGCAGCTGGACCAGTACCAGAAGTTATACCTCAGGTGGGCGAGATGTCGCTTAGGCGGGCGGGATCTGCCCACACGATGGCAGCGAACAAGGGCGCGGAGGACCTTCGTCCGCGCCCGCACCGACTCAGAGAGGACAGTGCGCATCGGCTTCCTCCATCACCGACGGCGACAACGTCAACGCTGCACCTCCTCACCTCCCGCGGCGGACAGTATTCGGCCGGATCTGTGACCACCGGTGAGGAGAGAGATAGAGTGGACACTGTCATCTTGTTTTGTTATGGAGAGGGTGAGAGAGCCAGACGCGAGAAACCCTATCAAATAAGAGGCTATATATACAATGGAGTAAAAAAATCTCTCCATAGCAGTGGTTTTAAATAGAAAATACGCGCGTTCCCGGAAAAAAGAAACGAAAACTGGCGGACATTTTTTTTAATGTACCAAGAAAGAAAACTCGATCAAAAACACGCCCCCGCTTCCAGGTCGTGAGAGTCGTCACGCACACACAAATAGACATAGACATGCATATCCGTGTTTACATAAAATTCCATCTTGATCTCCATCTCCATCTCCATCTCCAATCATATTTGTCCAACTGGCACATTATTTACGTTGTTAATTATATACGCAGCAATATTAACGTACATCATCTCTTGTTTGCGGGCGTCCGGACCGCTGCCACGCCCGCTCCTTACCAACCCGAACCCTCTTCATCACCCGCGCGTGCTTCCCGCTCAAAACGATCAGTGCCGCATTCATGCCCAGCCAGAGCGGCGCGACCTCTCACTGGCGCAGGCATTGAAGCGGCGCGCAGGCCTAGAGAGCGTCGCCCGTGCCGCTTCCCGGTGCACGCGACTGCTCCGCGTTCAAAGGTCGCAATAGCCGGCCACAACATGCATGTAAAAATTTCTTAGGAGTCCATGCTAAAGCTAGCTGTCCTCCCCCAACTCGTCAATCTCTTCCAGTAGTGCTAGTACTCCATGGCGCGGTCCATGGACAAGCAGGCGGGAAATTTATCGTATACTCGGTTTGCGATAAGTGGCATGCTGAGCGACCGTGTGGGGTGGAGCCGTGGAGGAGGGTGAGACATGAACGTGAAAGACGTGATTTAAACGTTGGTTTTGCTCGATGGCGCGATCCAACGAAACGAAACATTGGTTTCTCTCCGTTTCCATTTTTTCTCCGGAAGAATGGAAACTTTCCACTCCATTTTCATTCCTACTCCAAGGTTGCCCCGTTAAAACATTCTATCAAATAGAAAGGAAAACTAACACGCATGTTAATGCATCTCAATGATTCACAGATCATAGCCAATATTTACTTCACAACTAAAGAAAAAAGTTGTGCGAGTGTGTACAAAAGAAAAACTACTGATGGGGTCACTATGACTTAAACCCTAAACATGATTTAATTTCCTCGCTAGGTAGAACCTGTCGAAGGAAAGACGGCTGGCACCCTTAGATCATATGATGCTTTTGTGCAGTTCCACTAAAATCGAGCTGAGCATCGCTGATGGCAAAGATATTGAAGAAGTGTGATTAGGATAATAGTACTGGCACTAGTTCAAGAGACATAAACTCATCACAAATAGAAGCCGGTAGAAGTAGAGAAAGAGCGACATGGAGATGGAGCTATGTGGGGAGCTGCGGCAGTGGAGCAAGCCAGCTCCAAAAGGAAGATGTACCTGGGACGTCAGGTTGTAGCTAGAAGGGCGGTTGGGAGGCGGCATCAGCCCATACCGCGGGGACCCCCGATTGGGACGCACCGACTGTGGGTTTTCTCCCTCGCCGATGTCGACCACGTCTACGCAGAACATCGTTCCCTTCCCCCAGCGGCAGGATCAGGCCGGATCTGTGACCAGCGGTGTGGCCACCGTCGTTCTATTCTTATGAAGAGAGCAACCCAAGCAAGCAGGCTTGTAGCTTAGGCTCCTGCTAGTGTATATATAGTGGTTTTCTTTTTCTCTCCATATCAACCATTTTATATTGCATACGTGTCACTGAAGAGTGAAATGATGGTTGCTTCTTCCGACTAACTTACTGTGTGATTTGACTGCTCCTTAGTGGCCCCTACACGTACTCCCCCTACGTGTATGACCGTTCCTAAGTCTCACTTGTACTTATCTCTGTTTTCTTGCATGACACGTAGACAAGTTGCGCATAGAGGAATTTTGTTACTACATGTTGTTACGTAGCACTACTAGTACCTACTCCCTCCTTCCGGTTCACTACTAGTACTCCCTCCGTCCTGGCATATTGGCCCCCTTTGTACTCAATTCATGGGCTCATTTTCCTCAAGAAATTGTCTTTACCAACGTATTAATATCACGAATGCATGTGTGAACAACGAATGGTTAAACCTTGCATGCAATGTTTTGACAAAGCATTGACTTATGAACATGTGAATGTGAGGGACTACAACCTCGTGCATGCATGCAATAGTCACACGTACACATGGACGCAAAAATGCGTGCGCCGCCCTAATGCATGCATGTCCGAGCACACGAGGAACACACACGGTCACACTCAAGTGCTCAACCTACACGTGCATGCACACATAGCCAGGGTGAGCTAGTGACCGTATAAACACCGGAAAATGTATATATTGAGCGCACTGAGCGTATTATGAAGTCCATTGACCATATTTTTACAAATATACAGTGACAGACAGTGTATTTATCTCGTTTGAAATTAAGCCATATTAACCGGAAAGGAGGCAGTATGGACTAGCATTACTTTGTTGTGTCCCGTCAACTTGTCGAACGAGGAGAAGCTTGCAGGACGGGAGAAGATGCGCGCGGTGGCTCGTAGGACAAGGAGAAACTTTTGACTAATGCAAGCTCTCCCTCGCTTAGGCGGTGGACGTGCAATAGTTAATTTGCTGTCAGATTGCCAGAAGCATACACTGTACTAGTACCATTATTGTTCGACTTCCCAAAGAGGCGAATAGCAAAGCGCAAAGTTTACTAGTACTACTACTACTACTACAGAGGTATGTACTACTAGTAGCACTACAAAAAAAGACACATCCGTGACATTTTGGGCCGAACGAAAATCTTTTCGGTCATACTTATGACACTTCTATGACGATAATTGTGACAAAACACGGTATCATCATAGATGTGGTGGGGTCCTACTTCTATGACAAAAAATCATGACAGAAAATTGGCTTTTCGTCCTGGGCGGGCCGGAGACGCAGCTGCATGACATTCTTTGGGCCGTCCATGACCAAAAAAACTGTGGTAGAAGCGAGGGCGCGGAAAATATCGGGGGCCGAGCGATGCGCGTTTCTCTCGTACGTACGCGCGTGTGTGCGAGGCGTTGGACTCTAACTGAACCCGAGCGAGCCGTTGGGCTCTAACTGAACCCGAGCGATTGCACTGGAGGCTACACGTTACTGAACCCGAGCGATCGATCGATGGCTGTTAACTGAACCCGATCGAGCGATTCCTTCGCTACTGCTGCTAACTAAAGTCGATCGATGCTGCCTCTGGAT
>NC_057811.1:182801979-182808043 GCF_018294505.1 Triticum aestivum | reverse complement strand
TGGATAAGCCATAGTTGTTTCTCAGAATAGTATTTTGATCAATTCACACACTGTCATTTGACTCCTTTGAAACGTCTTTGCTTTCAGATGGAACCCACGAGGCAGGTTGTTCGCCACACGATGGCCATTGGTGCCTCGGGATCACCTGCGGTGCTAGCTGAGATGATGACCTATCTGGGTTATCGCTGGCACCCTGAGTACACCGTCTACGAGGAGTACCAGGACTTTAACCAGGAGCAGTACCGTGCCATCGTCCACCTCTACTCTCGGGAGTACGACTCCACTACTGTGCTGCACACCGCACATGGTGTTGGTGTGACCATCGATATGGCTGTCCACGATGCAGCCTATGCTGCTCTGACACGTCTTCGTGGAGAGTATCGGGAGTTGGACACCTCCCCTTTCAGGCACATTGCTATCGCCTCTGATGTTGGTGCAGAGGGATACTATACTGCTGCCTACTCCACTGTCACCCGAGAGCCTTTCTACCATCAGCACCTGGTTCTGCATGCTGATGGGCTGGATCGAGCTAACCGAGCTCTTCGCCACGAGATGTACACCACCCGTCAGCACCTTTACCGTGCTCTGACGCTGCTGCACCCCTTTGTCCGGTCTGGACAGGTACCGCGTTCTGCGATCTACCCAGCCAGGACCGTGATGCCCCACGGTGTCGGTTGGCCAGAGGTGGGAGGCTACTCTCCTGCACTTGGTCCTCTTCTGCCACCTGAGCGTCGGGCTCTACACCTGAGTATCCGCGGCCCCCAGTCTGCTGACGTGGAGGGCTATCCGTTGCCTCACTACCAGCTGTCGGGCTACGATTACCTCCACAGTACCTCTTGGGACTGATGTAGGCTTGTTTGTAGTGTTAAAGGCATTCGCCGCGAGCCTGTGTGCCGCCTATGATGTTTTAGTCTATGTACTGAACTCTGTGTACTGAACTCTATGCATGACCCCTTTTGTAAGCTATGCCGACTACTATGTAGTAGCTATCGTGCTCCTTTCATTATGCATGTTTCATCATGAATGATTCTTGTCATTGCCAATTTTCTCAATGCTGAACTACCCCTGTTATATATTAGCAGGATGGTTAGACCAGGTGGTCGTGGTCGTGGTGGCGATGCCCCACCACCACCTGAGTACATGGCTGGTATGATCCAACAGTTTGAACTGAACCGCCAATTCATGGAAAATATGATGGCTCAGTTTCCTCGCCCCAATATGAACCAACAGCCAGCTCAAGTGACTCTTCAAGATTTCATACGCCTCAACCCAACCATCTACCGCAGCTCAACTCAGCCTCTGGATGCTGATGACTGGCTCCGTGACATCACCTATGAGATGGAGTCTGCTGATGTAGCCCCTGTCAGCTATGTCACCTTTGCTTCCTTCTTCTTGAAGGGACCCGCAGCTCAATGGTGGGACAGCCACAGGCGTACTCTGCCAGCTGGAACAATCATCACCTGGCCAGACTTCCAAGCTGCTTTCCATGCCCGCTTCATTCCTCAGGGAGTCATGGACCGGAAGAAGCGTGAGTTCCGCAACCTCACCCAAGGCAACAAAACTGTCGAAGCTTATCAGCGGGAGTTTCTGGACTTGTCCCGCTATGCTGAAGAAGACATTGCAACTGATGCACGCAGACAGGAGAAGTTCCGTGATGGCCTTCAAGCTGACATCAAGCTCGCACTTCTAGTGCATGACTTTGCTGATTTCACCACCTTGGTGAACAAGGCCATCAATGTTGAAACTGGTCTGCAGGAATACCAGAGCTCTCAGAGGCGCAACCGTGACATGGGCTCATCTTCGGGCTCGCCCTCACAGAAGCGTAAGATATGGATCCCGAACAGCATGTATCGTCCGAATGCACCTGCTCCCAGGAAATCTTATGCTGCACCGCGTCTGCCTCCTCCACCATCTAAGCAGTCAAAGCTACCAGCTCCCCCACCTGGGGCTCCTGTTCCCACTCCCGATAATGGTCTGTGCTTCAAGTGTGGTCAACCGGGTCACTTTGCCAGGAACTGCTATCAGAACCAGAATCAACTGGCCCTTCCAGCAGCTGGCCGTGGTAACAACCAGCCCCGCAACAACAATGCTAAGTCTCATGGTCGCGCTCATGCCAACCACGTTGATCTCAGCGAAGCTCAAGACCAGCCTGCTACTGTGATGGGTACACTCCTCGTAAATTCAGTACCAGCATCCGTTTTATTTGTTACAGGAGCATCCCATTCATTCATATCAGCAGAATTTGCATTCCTGCATGGCATTCATTACGAAGAGATAAACACTCCGCTAGTGGTACACACCCCTGCGGGCCAATGTCAAACCTCTATGGTTAGTCGTGATGTTACTGTTGAAATTGAAGGACTGGAATTTCTTGTCTCTCCCATCGTACTGAAGTCCTGTAGCATTGATCTCATTCTGGGAATGAATTGGTTAAAAGCGCATACTGCTTCAATCGTTTGCACCACTAAGACCGTCCATCTGCTACACCCTTCAGATGAGATAGTTACTTACCAAGCCCATCTGGTGCAAAATGCCGAGGCAAGGCTCTATGCATTGAATGCATTGAACGCTGCACCACTCGAGGGCATTGAAAACATTCCCGTCGTGCGTGAATTCCTCGACGTCTTCCCTGAAGAACTTCCAGGGATTCCCCCTGCTAGAGCTGTCGAATTCATCATCGACTTGAAACCAGGCACCACTCCTATAGCCAAGCGACCCTACAAGATGCCGCCGCATGAACTCCTTGAGCTTAAGGAGGAAATCGACAAGTCTCTTCGCAAAGGATTCATTCGTCCAAGTTGCTCTCCTTGGGGAGCACCTTCTCTCTTTGTCAAGAAGAAGGATGGGACAAACCGGTTAGTTCAAGACTACCGTCCTATAAACCAAGCTACCATTCAGAATAAATACCCTCTTCCTCGGATCAATGATCTGTATGATCAACTGGCGGGTTCGTCAGTGTTCTCTAAGCTCGACTTGAGGTTGGGCTACCACCAGATCCGTGTTCACGAAGAGGATATCCCAAAGACCGCCTTCGTGACTCGCTATGGTTCATACGAGTACACCGTCATGTCTTTCGGTTTAACCAATGCTCCAGCCACCTTCTCTCGTCTGATGAACTACATATTCATGGATTACCTCGACAAGTTCGTCGTGGTTTATCTGGATGATATCCTGATATTTTCCAAGAACGAAGAAGAACATGCTGAACATCTTCGTCTTGTGCTGGAAAAGCTACGAGAACATCAACTATATGCCAAGTTCTCTAAATGTGAATTTTGGCTACCCGAAGTAACCTATCTCGGGCATGTCATCTCTAAGGATGGTATTGCCGTCAACCCCGAGCGAGTTCAGGCTATTCTTGATTGGACTCCTCCCAAGAACGTTAAGCAAGTCAGAAGTTTTCTCGGTCTCGCCAACTATTGCCGTCGATTTGTCGAGAACTTCTCTAAGATCGCCAGGCCTCTGACTACCCTGTTGCATAAGGGTGTCAAGTTCCAATGGACAGACAAATGTCAGGAAAGTTTCCAAGCACTCAAAGACAAGTTGACTTCTGCCCCAGTTCTAGCTCCACCTGATACTAAGAAGGACTTCGTCATCTATTGCGACGCTTCCCATCAAGGATTAGGCTGTGTCCTAATGCAAGACCGCAAAGTGATTGCTTATGCCTCTCGACAATTGCGCCCTCACGAAGAGAACTACCCAGTTCACGACCTCGAACTTGCTGCTGTCATACATGCGCTGAAGCAGTGGCGACATTACCTTCTCGGTAATCGTTGCGAGATCTTCACTGACCACCAAAGTCTGAAGTATTTGTTTACTCAGCCAGATCTGAACCTCCGTCAGCAGAGATGGATGGAGCTTGTTGCAGACTTTGACTTGGGTATTTCCTATACTCCAGGCAAGGCTAATGTAATGGCTGATGCCTTGAGCCGCAAGTCTTACTGCAACCACCTCCAGGTTCATAAAGTTCAGCCCTCGCTTGTTGAAGAATTCAGGAAGCTGAACCTCCATATTGTTCCTCCGGGTGCACTCGCTCCCCCTCCTAAGGAGTTCCGCAAGATGAACCTCCGTGTTGTTCCCCAGGGTTCCCTCAATACCCTGGTCGTCGAACCAGATCTCCTGGACTCCATCAAGAGAATACAGGGGTATGACTCTGAAGCCCACAAGATTAAGCGCTACCTCGCAGAAGGAAAGCCCTCATTCTTCACCATTTCTGAAGATGGCGCCCTATACTTCAAGGGCCGCCTAGTGGTGCCATGTGCAGAGAAAAACCTGGATATGACACAGGAAGTTATGAAAGAAGCTCATGATACGCCTCTGTGTATCCATCCTGGTAGTACAAAGATGTATCAAGATATCCGTCAGAGATTCTGGTGGACTAATATGAAGCAAGACATTGCTCGTTATGTTGCTGAGTGTGACGTTTGCCGTCGTATCAAAGCAGAACATCAAAGGCCTGCTGGAACTCTGCAACCTATCTCTATTCCTGAATGGAAATGGGACCATGTTGAGATGGACTTCGTCACTGGATTTCCCAAATCGCAGAAAGGTAATGATGCTATTCTTGTCGTCATTGACCGGCTTTCCAAAGTTGCACATTTCCTGGCAGTCAAAGAAACGATCACTGCTAGCCAGTTGGCAACGCTCTATATGTCCAGGATTGTTTCACTCCACGGTATTCCATTGGTTATCAGTTCAGACCGTGGCAGCTTATTCACTTCAAGATTCTGGGCAAGTTTCCAAGAAGCTATGGGCACTCATTTGTCATTTAGTACTGCGTTTCATCCTCAATCGCAAGGACAAGTTGAACGCGTCAATCAAGTTCTCGAAGACATGCTTCGAGCTTGCGTTATTTCCTTCGGCAAGAAATGGGAGGAATCTCTCCCGTATGCTGAGTTCTCTTATAATAATAGCTATCAAGCTAGTCTGAAGATGGCCCCCTTCGAAGTGTTATATGGACGAAAGTGTCGAACCCCTCTGAACTGGTCAGAAACTGGGGAACGTCCACTCTTCGGTCCGGATATTATCCAAGATGCCGAAGAACAAGTCCGCATTATTCGCGAGAATCTCAAGACTGCTCAGTCACGTCAGAAGAGTCAGTATGACCGTCATCATAAAGACATGGTCTATCAACCTGGCGAAAAGGCTTATCTTCGAGTCACACCTATGAAGGGTGCTCACCGCTTCGGGATCAAGGGCAAACTAGCTCCTCGCTATACTGGCCCATTCACTATTCTCGAAAGGCGTGGAAAAGTGGCATACCAACTGGAGCTACCGCCGAACCTTTCTCAGGTTCACGATGTGTTCCATGTGTCACAGCTCCGCCGTTGCTTCAAGGATCCAATCCGAGCTGTGGATCACGAAGTGCTCGAATTGCAGCAAGACCTCTCCTATAAGGAGCATCCGGTCCGCATTCTCGACCAAGCTGAACGCCGCACACATCAGAAGGCGATCAAGTTTCTCAAAGTCCAGTGGTCGCACCATTCTGAAGATGAGGCCACTTGGGAACGAGAGGATCGTCTGCGTGAAGAATACCCCGCACTGTTTCCTTCTACCTCCTAAATCTCGGGACGAGATTTCTTGTAGTGGAGGAGATTTGTAACACTCTGAGAATCATGCTATAGTAACCCCCTGTGATTAAGCTAATCATGTTGCTAAACAGGGCTTGATCACATTTGAACCACACCCTTGTCAAACTCCTAGTTCAAACTTCAAACATAATTAAAGTGGAAAATAAAAGTTTTCAAAAATTCAAACAGAAATGTTCAGTGGGTGCCAAATATTACACTGGTAATTATGGTGGAGAAAACACATTTTTATAAAATATCTAAATACTTTTAAATGAAATAAACAGAAAAGGAAATAAACAAATAAAAGAAAAGGCAAAACAAAACAGAAAACAGAACAAAAAAAAGAACAAAAGCCCCCCTCCACTGGACCTGGCCCAACTGGGCCACCCCAGGCCCAGCCGGCCGGCCCAAACCCCCCTCACCTTATCCCCTGCCCCCCCACCAACAGCCTCACCACTCGCTCCCCCCCCGAAATATCTCACCTCCCTCCCCCC
>NC_057811.1:182782853-182800276 GCF_018294505.1 Triticum aestivum | reverse complement strand
CCCGTGCGCGCCCCGACGGCCTTCGTCCGCCGCGCCCCCTCGCCGTCCCGTTCGGGCGGACGCCCGACGCCGTTACGCCGTTGCGCCCGTAGCCGCAGTGCCCTCTGGGCCACTGCCAGTGGGCCTCGCCCCTCTGGGCCACCGCCAGGTGGGCCTAGCCCCACCTGAGCTACTGGCCACTGGGCCCGACCCCCTGGCCCAATGACAAACGGGCCCACAGCGCCAGAACGTTTACTAATAAAAATAAATAAATAAATAATAATAATAATAAAACAATAAACTAATTAATAAATAATTAAACAAATAAAATATTAATAGTAAGAATAATAATACTAAATTAATTAATAAAAATTAATAAATAAATAAATAAAGAAATAAAAATAATTTTAATTAATTAATTAATTAAATTAATTAAGTTAATTAATCCTGTTTAATTTAATTAAATAATAATTAATTAGTTAAACCCTAATTAATCTAAATAGTGAATGACAGGTGGGTCCCACTGGACCCACATGTCAGTTTGACTTAGTCAACCCCTGTTGACTGCTGATGTCAGCATGACATCATGCTGATGTCATTAATCCAAATTTCGAATTAAATTAAATAATTAATTAAATTCCAGAAATTAATAAAACCTTTAGAAAATCATATCTTTTAATCCGTAACTCGGATTAAAATGTTTTCTATATGAAAGTTGCTCAGAACGACGAGACGAATCCGACTACGCAGTCCGTTCATCCACCGCACCTCCCTAACCTATCGAACTAGCAACTTTCCCCCTCCGATCCGTCTGTCCGAAAACGCGGAACATCGGGCATACCTCCCGGATGCCCCCCCCCCTTCACCGGTACCACCTACTGTCGCGTTAGGGCACCCCTAGCACCGCTCATTGTCATGTCACGCATCGTCATGCTTATGTTTGCCTTGTATTTACTGTTTCTTCCCCCTCTTCTCTCCGGTAGACTACGAGACCGACACTGCTGCTGCCCAGTTCGACTACGGAGTCGACGACCCCTCCTACTTGCCAGAGCAAACCAGGCAAGCCCCCCCCTTTGATCACCAGATATCGCCTACTCTAATCTCTACTGCTTGCATTAGAGTAGTGTAGCATGTTACTGCTTTCGATTAATCCTATTCTGTTGCATAGCCTGTCATTGTTGCTACAGTTGTTCCCCTTACCTGCTATCCTACTGCTTAGTCTAGGATGCTAGATTTCCATCAGTGGCCCTACATTCTTGTCCGTCTGCTGTGCTATACTATCGGGCCGTGATCACCTGGGCGGTGAACACGGGCATATACTTATATACCATATACATGACACATGTGATGATTAAAGTCGGGTCGGCTCGTAGGAGTACCCGCAAGTGGATCTTTGTGGCGGAGCGACAGGGCAGGTTGAGACCGCCTAGGTGAGAGGTGGGCCTGGCCCTGGTCGGCGTTCGCGGATACTTAACACGCTTAACGAGATCTTGGTATTTGATCTGAGTCTGGCCATTTGGTCTATACGCACTAACCATCTACGTGGGAGTAGTTATGGGTATCCCGACGTCTTGGTATCAGCCGAAGCCTTCTTGACGTCAGCGACTGAGTGGCGCGCGCCGGATTGGACTGGAACGCCACTAGGCTAGGTCTGCTTCCGGCCGCGTACGCAACGTGCAAGTGTGCATAGGGCGATGGGCCCAGACCCCTGCGCGCATAGGGTTAGACCGGCGTGCTGACCTCTCTGTTGTGCTTAGGTGGGGCTGCGACGTGTTGATCTTACGAGGCCGGGCATGACCCAGGAAAGTGTGTCCGGCCAATTGGGATCGAGCGTGTTGGGTTATGTGGTGCACCCCTGCAGGGAAGTTTATCTATTCGAATAGCCGTGTCCCTCGGTAAAAGGACGACCCGAAGTTGTACCTTGAGCTTATGACAACTAGAACTGGATACTGAATAAAATACACCCTTCCAAGTGCCAGATACAACCCGGTGATCGCTCTCTAACAGGGTGACGAGGAGGGGATCGCCGGGTAGGATTATGCTATGCGATGCTACTTGGAGGACTTCAATCTACTCTCTTCTACATGCTGCAAGATGGAGATGTCCAGAAGCTTAGTCTTCGACAGGACTAGCTATCCCCCTCTTATTCTGGCATTCTGCAGTTCAGTCCACTGATATGCCTCTTTACACATATACCCATGCATATGTAGTGTAGCTCCTTGCTTGCGAGTACTTTGGATGAGTACTCACGGTTGCTTTTCTCCCTCTTTTCCCCTTTCTATATCGGATTGTCGCAATCAGATGTTGGAGTTCAGGAGCCAGACGCCACCGTCGACGACGACACCTGCGACACTGGAGGTGCCTACTACTACGTGCAGGCCGCTGACGACGACCAGGAGTAGTTAGGAGGTCCCAGGCAGGAGGCCTTGCCTTTTCGATCGTTGCTACTTTTGTGCTAGCCTTCTTAAGGCAAACTTGTTTAACTTATGTCTGTACTCAGATATTGTTGCTTCCGCTGACTCGTCTATGATCGAGCACTTGTATTCGAGCCCTCGAGGCCCCTGGCTTGTATTATAATGCTTGTATGACTTATTTATGTTTTAGAGTTGTGTTGTGATATCTTCCCGTGAGTCCCTGATCGTGGTCGTACACATTTGCGTGCATGATTAGTGTACGGTCAAATCGGGGGCGTCACAAAAAATTATACGAAATTTTGCATATTTCGGTGCGGTCCGAACTGTTTTTAATCCCGGAATTTTGAGTCACATTCAAACTGATTTTAAAAATAAATGTATATCAATATAAAATCCAACAAATTGTCCATGCATAAAAACCAATGCAATTTAAAATTTCGAAATGAAAAAAAGAAATTTGAAACTAATTGCCGGTTTGATGTGTTTTAAAAATGTACATCCCATTTCTCATTACTGATAGGCCATTTTCTCGGCCAGCCGAATGAAGGTCTCCTCATCTTGAAAGATTTGCAGCCCAACAGGCCTGACAAAGCGACTTACTTGGCAAATCACAAAAAACTGGGCTGTGGTCGTGGACCCAGCTGCGGCCGTGGACCCAGCTGTCAGCCTCTCCACGTACAGTACTCTTCCGATGGAAGTCAGTCATTGACCACATTGACCACGCCGCGCCGAGAGCACCAAGGTGGTGGACGACGGCGAGGCCTAGGAAGGGGACGACACGGAGCCGGGGAAGACGCGGCAGTGGATGCCCACGCGGAGAGGAGTAGGAGGGTTCACTGGTTCGGCTGCGGTGTGAGGCTGCCGTCGCCGCAGAATAACAGGGGGTGTGGGTGAGTAGAGGGATGGCCTGGCCAGCGGTGGGAGTAGTAGGGGGCGGTGAGGCCTCCGCCACATCGCAGCCGGCCACGGGAGGCAGGAGCACGAGGCACGACCGGCGCTGGTTTGGACGGTTGGAGCAGGAAGACCAGAGGTTGAAGAAGCACTACGACCGTTGGATGGACATCGTACGGTCACTAGAGCTAGAATCGTGCATATTGACTAAGTTGACAAAGCTCTCCGTCCCCGTCAACTTAGTAGGCCCACAAGTCAGCCTGCCACTATACTACGTCCCAACTAGCAGGGGGAGTATTCATTTTTTTTGTGCGTAATAAGGAGGCACTTCCTTGCGTGCGAAGATATAGCTGGTGGGTCCAAGCTGACAGCAGCAGTAATGTTTTTTTTGTGAAATACAGAGGCCCTTTCGGTGGGTCCCAGATGTCAGGTGGAGGAATCATTATTTTGCGCGTAATAAGGAGGCATTTCCTTGCATGCGGCCGTGGACCCAGCTGTCAGCCTCTCGACGTACAGTCCACTTCAGATGCATGTCGGTTGTTGACCACGTTGACCAGGCCGCGCCGAGAGCACCAGGGCAGTGGACGACGGCGAGGCCTAGGAAGGGAATGACATGGAGGCAGGGAAGACTCGGCAGTTGTTTCCCACGCGGAGGGGAGTACAACTGTACGAGGGTTTACTGGTTCGTCTGCCGTCGCCGGAGAATAACAGCAGGAGTAGAGGGATGGCTAGGCCAGCGATGGGAGTACGGTGGGGCGGTGAGGCCTGCGCGGCAGCACAGCCGGCCGCAGGGAGGAGAGAGCAGGCAGTCCCGCCGGCGCTTGTTTGAGCGGCTGGAGCAGGAAGAGCAGATATTGAAGAAGCACGACGGCCGTTGGATGGACATCCAACAGTCACTGCTTGTGCGTCAACCTTTTTTTAAGAAAGCCTCAAATCTGTGAAAAATATCATACAGCCCATCTGCCATTATTTTGAATAATTTACAGCCCATTTGCTAATTCTTAAGGTTTTTTTGGAGCCCATATTCTTTTTGTTAGCATTACAGCCCATATTGTGGCCACGGTTCAAAAATTATACGAAATTTTGCATATTTCGGTGCGGTCCGAACTGTTTTTAATCCCGAAATTTTGAGTCACATTCAAACTGATTTTAAAAATAAATGTATATCAATATAAAATCCAACAAATTGTCCATGCATAAAAATCAATGCAATTTAAAATGTCGAAATGAAAAAAAGAAATTTGAAACTAATTGCTGGTTTGATGTGTTTTAAAAATGTACATCCCATTTCTCATTACTGATAGGCCATTTTCTCGGCCAGCCGAATGAAGCTCTCCTCATCTTGAAAGATTTGCAGCCCAACAGGCCTGACAAAGCGACTTACTTGGCAAATCACAAAAAACTGGGTTGTGGTCGTGGACCCAGCTGCGGCCGTGGACCCAGCTGTCAGCCTCTCCACGTACAGTACTCTTCCGATGGAAGTCGGTCGTTGACCACATTGACCACGCCGCGCCGAGAGCACCAAGGTGGTGGACAACAGCGAGGCCTAGGAAGGGGATGACACGGAGCCGGGGAAGACGCGGCAGTGGATGCCCACGCGGAGAGGAGTACGAGGGTTCACTGGTTCGGCTGCGGTGTGAGGCTGCCGTCGCCGCAGAATAACGGGGGGTGTGGGTGAGTAGAGGGATGCCCTGGCCAGCGGTGGGAGTAGTTGTTAGAAATATGCCCTAGAGGCAATAATAAGTTGGTTATTATTATATTTCCTTGTTCATGATAATCGTTTATTATCCATGCTAAAATTGTATTGATAGGAAACTCAGATACATGTGTGGATACATAGACAACACCATGTCCCTAGTAAGCCTCTAGTTGACTAGCTCGTTGATCAATAGATGGTTACGGTTTCCTGACCATGGACATTGGATGTCGTTGATAACGGGATCACATTAGGAGAATGATGTGATGGACAAGACCCAATCCTAAGCCTAGCACAAGATCGTGTAGTTCGTTTGCTAAGAGCTTTTCTAATGTCAAGTATCATTTCCTTAGACCATGAGATATTGCAACTCCTGGATACCGTAGGAATGCTTTGGGTGTACCAAACGTCACAACGTAACTGGGTGGCTATAAAGGTGCACTATAGGTATCTCCGAAAGTGTCTGTTGAGTTGGCACGAATCGAGACTGGGATTTGTCACTCCGTGTAAACGGAGAGGTATCTCTGGGCCCACTCGGTAGGACATCATCATAATGTGCACAATGTGACCAAGGAGTTGATCACGGGATGATGTGTTACGGAACAAGTAAAGAGACTTGCCGGTAACGAGATTGAACAAGGTAACGGGATACCGACGATCGAATCTCGGGCATGTAACATACCGATTGACAAAGGGAATTGTATACGGGATTGATTGAATCCTTGACATCGTGGTTCATCCGATGAGATCATCGTGGAACATGTGGGAGCCAACATGGGTATCTAGATCCCGCTGTTGGTTATTGGCCGGAGAACGTCTCGGCCATGTCTGCATGGTTCCCGAACCCGTAGGGTCTACACGCTTAAGGTTCGATGATGCTAGGGTTATAGGGAATAGATATACGTGGTTACCGAATGTTGTTCGGAGTTCCGGATGAGATCCCGGACATCACGAGGAGTTCCGGAATGGTCCGGAGGTAAAGATTTATATATGGGAAGTCCTGTTTTGGCCACCGGAAGAGTTTCGGGCTTCACCGGTAATGTACCTGGACCACCGGAGGGTTCCGGGGGTCCACCGGGAGGGGCCACCAACCTCGGAGGCCTGCGTGGGCCAAGTGTGGGAAGGGACCAGCCCCTAGGTGGGCTGGTGCGCCTCCCACAAGAGGCCCAAGGCGCAGGGAAGGGGGAGGGGGGAAACCCTAGGCTCAGATGGGCCTAAGGCCCACCTAGGGTGCGCCCCCCTCTCTCCCCCTCTGGCCGCCCCCCTAGATGCATCTAGTTCTGCCCGCACCCCTTGGGGGGAACCCTAGATGGGCGCAGCCCCTCCCCCTCCCCTATATATAGTGGGGGTTTTGGGGCTGCCATACACAATGAGTCTCCCTCTCTCTTTGGCGCAGCCCTACCCATCTCCCTCCTCGTCTCTCGCAGTGCTTGGCGAAGCCCTGCTGGAGTACCACGCTCCTCCATCACCACCATGCCGTTGTGCTGCTGCTGGACGCAGTCTTCCCCAACCTCTCCCTCTCTCCTTGCTGGATCAAGGCGTGGGAGACGTCACCGGGACGCACGTGTGTTGAACGCGGAGGCGCCGTGGTTCGGCGCTTAGATCGGAATCAACCGCGATCTGAATCGCTACGAGTACGACTCCTTCATCCGCGTTCTTGCAACGCTTCCGCTTAGCGATCTACAATGGTATGTAGATGCACTCCCCTTCCCCTCGGTGCTAGATTACTCCATAGATTGATCTTGGTGATGCGTAGAAAATTTTGAATTTCTGCTACGTACCCCAACAGTAGTAGGGGGTGGTGAGGCCTCCGCGGCATCACAGCCGGCCACGGGAGGCAGGAGCACGCGGCACGATCGGCGCTGATTTGGGCGGCTGGAGCAAGAAGACCAGAGGTTGAAGAAGCACTACTGCCGTTGGATGAACATCGTACGGTAACTGGAGCTAGAATCGTTCATATTGACACAAAGCCCTCCGTCCCCGTCAACTTGGTAGGCCCACAAGTCAGCCTCCCACTATGCTGGGTTCCAGCTGGCAGGGGGAGTATTCATTTTTTTTGTGCGTAATAAGGAGGCACTTCCTTGCGTGCGAAGATAGCTAGTGGGTCAGCGGGGGGCACGTTTTTTTCGCAAAATACAGAGCCCCTTCCGGTGGGTCCCAGATGTCAGGTGGAGGAATCAAAGACTTGAGAAGGCGTACAGAACAAGCTAGTGTGTCAGTAAAGAGACGTTGCTGAGTTTTAGAAAAAAATAGACGTGCTCCTGTAGCTGGTTCGAATCCAAACCTAGACTATGACTATATATGGTGCTATGCTACTCTGCAAGTAATGAAACTGACATATCCAACGTTCGCTTCTCCTCTCTCTACTTACTCTGCCTAGCATCAGAAGCTCTGGCCGCAGCAACCATGTCCGCTGGCTGCTCGTCCACCCGCTCTTCAGCAGGCAACAACCAAATATGCGCCAAGTCGCCACCCGTACCATCGCCTGTGGGTCCCATCACACCCCCGCCGGCACGCGCACCGTAGCCGGTTGCTCATCGCAACCCGCTGCCGTTGGTGTGGTGCCACTGCTACAAATCACGCAGAGTCATCCGTCGCGTCTCAACCACAATCCTCAACCCCGGCCGAGTCTTCTACAAATGACCGAATCATGGGGTAATAATATGTTGAATTGTTGTTCTGCTGCTTTCAGTTGCTGATTTTTTTAATAGTTTGGTTGATGATCTTCCAATTTGATTCGTGTAGAAAAGGGAAGATTCGTGTGATTTGTATTTCTGGGAAGTTGCTGATGTGGGGGAGTGCAACTACGCTGATTATTTGGTTAGCCGAGGAATCCCAATACCAGCAGGTTGGGGTGTTGGACAAGTAACTGAAGGAACGACAGAAGAGGAAGATGCAGAGCAGAAGGTTAAAGATGCAGTTCCTCTGATCATGGCCAAGCAACAGCTGCTGAACGGCCTTGACAGCAATGAGGAGATGAAAGAGCTTGTGAAGATAATGGGCAAAATCGATGTGCTCTGTAGGATGATTGTCTCTTTATTTGCAGTGTATGTAGCACTCATGATGTATTCAGTGGCTATGACATGAGCACTTCGCTGAAACTAGTAATGAATGAAACCTGTGTAGCAGGCTGGGCGTAGTGTTGTGAACATCTAATGATTTCTATTAACGGAAATCAGGGGGTATCCCATTTTTCTCATAAATAAATAAATAGCAGAGGCCCTTTTGGTAATAAATAAATAAATTAGCAGAGGCCCTGTCGGGTCAGCTTTGTTCTCATTCGAAGACGTCGAGCAAATTGCAGTCCAACAGCAAACTATGTCATCAAATTCAAGTTTCACAGCCAAATATGAGTACAACTAAACAACAATGTCATCATGTTTTAGTCGTCATACAATCACCAAACACAAATCAGCATACATAACAAGTGATGTTCTCACAGGAAAATACTAAACAACATGTTCATCAGGTTTCAGTTGTCATAGCAAACACAATTTCACATAGTAGATAAAAAAATGTCTTCCGACAGGCAAATACGACAAAAGCAATGTAATCATCATCCGCAGCAGCAGCGTCAACATCTTCGCCATGTGTATCTGTCTGAATCGTAATTCCCCACGGTGTCATATTCTTCTTCATCCTCGAACGTTGGCTTCTTCTTGATCAACTCTTGTATGTCCAAAGCACGACAGACAATCTTTTCGCCGGCGTCATTGACGTGATGGTTCTCAAAGATATTAGGAACATCTGTGTTATCTTGTACATCAGGAGCAGTGTAAGCATCATCTTGTTGTGCAACTTCATTAAACAAATTCCTCTGCTCAAACCTTTGCAATACTCTCCAGTCATCGCTACATGCAAATGTGTCTTCCAAGAAAAATATCTGTGTTGCTTGATTTGCCAAAATAAAAGGCTCGTTGGTCTGGTACGCCGCCTTGACATTGATGGATTTGAAATAATCATCAGCTCTGGGTTTTGCGATCCTGGAAAACAGGTTATACCAACGACAGCACAACAGAACCACACACCAATGATCCTCGAAATTGGAGATATATTGCAACTGAACAATGTCTGTTATGTTAGCATACATTTCAGTTGTCTCTTTGTCATACGTATCCGTGCTCATGATGGCACTGTTTTGTGTCTTCCTGCCTTCGTCTCGTGCAAGGGTGTTGTAGCGCACATCTCCAACAACGCAAGATTCATAATGTCTTACCCGAGTATCAGGACCCATTGCTAGTGAGTAAAGGGCATCATCAACTGCCTGCCCATCCTCCCGCATCGTCTTAACCTATGGTTAGAAAATAGACAAGCTGATCATCTTATATACTCAATATATTAAAAAAACAGACAGTGCAATTCAAAAGCTTACATGGCTCTTGAACCATTTCGCAAATCCTGCCATAACCAGTTTGTCAATGTTTCTTGGATTTTGCGGCAGTAACTCCTTTTTGTAGATGCTGCACAACATAGTGATCGCGTCAAACATCTAAATATATAATAATGTGCTGCAAGTTTAGTAGATTACGATGTATAAGCTGCAGTACTTAGCACTTACTTGATATAAGGTAGTATCTCAGGACAGTTATTCAACACATACCAAACCATTTTGTCCAAATCTTTAGGTTTGTCCTCTTGTCGACTCTTCCCTATAACTCGAACAGAATAATCGAAAACATTGAGCCCGGGATTGTCTTCATCCACGTCTTTGCTAAGCTGATCAGTTGTTTCAATGTATTTTGAGCAGAATGTCAACGCTTCTGTAGCAATGTAGGCCTCTGCAATGGAACCCTCGGGTCTAGCTCTGTTCCTAACATAGTCCTTGAAAGTGCCTAGCCGCCTTTCAATAGGGTACATCCAGCCATACTGTACTGGACCTCTAAGTAGTGCCTCATCAGGTAGATGAACAGCCAAATGCACCATCACATCAAAGAAGGCTGGAGGATATATCTTCTCAAGGTCACATAGGATAGTTGGTATCTTGTCTCTAAGACGCTCCAAAGCATCTATCCTGATATTTCTACTGCAAAGTTCCCTGAAGAATTGTCCCAACTCTGCAACTGCTCTGTATAAGTTAGGGCGGCCCAATCCTCTAAGGATAACAGGTAAAACCCTTTGAAGTAGGACATGGCAGTCATAAGTTTTCAACCCTTGTACCTTGTTTCCGTCCACACTGACTCTCCTTTCAGGGTTGGAAGCAAATCCATGTGGGAATCTCACACGTGACAGGACGTCGCAGAATTATTTTCTTTTTACCTTGTCCAAGACGTACACAGCTGGTGCCATATCCCGTGGTTTACCTTCATCTTGCACCTGCAAATCCTGTCTGATACCCAGGTGTGTCAAATCAATCCTAGATTTTACGGTATCTTTCGTCTTGCCTTCAATATTAAGAAGTGTGCCGATAATGCTGTCACATATATTTTTATCGATGTGCATCACATCAAGATTATGCCGCAGATCCAAATATTTCCAATACTCCAAGCCCACAAAGTGGACCTGCAGGTAAACAATAATCTCTCTTCTGCCCTGCCACGCTTCCTTTTCCTGCTACCATTATCAGGATGGTTTCCTGGTGTAATATGCCTGGCCTTCTCTAATTCCACTTGCAACTCATCGGCGGTGAGCCTCTTTGGCGCATCATGGTTTTCATGCTTTGCATTGAACACATGTCTTCGGTATTTTCTAGGATGCGGCTTGTCCTTGGCAAGGAAACGGCGGTGTCCAATGTAACAGATCTTGCTAAGTATTGTGTATGACAACGAATTCCTGTCACAGCGAACACATGCATTGTAACCATGTGTCGTTCGCCCTGACATAGTGCCCAAAGCCGGATAATCATGGATGCACCAAATTATAACAGCACGCAGAAAGAAATCAGCTGGTGGGCTGCTATATAGGTCTCAAGTGAGAACACCCCTCCATAGCTGTTGAAGTTCCTCCACAAGAGGCTCCATGAACAAATCAAAATCCTTTCCATGACTTTTTGGACCTGGGATGAGCAAGGCCATCATGTAGTTTGATTCTTTGGTGCAGACATTTGGAGGCATGTTGTAAGGGATAACAAGCACTGGCCACATGCTATATGTGGCGCTCCGGTGGCCAAATGGGTTAAATCCATCTGAAGCTAAGCCAAGTCTAATGTTTCTCGGGTCAGCAACAAACTTTTCGTGTTTCTGATTGAAGCTTTTCCACTCACTACCATGTGATGGATGGCTCATTACATTCTGACTCTGTACTCCTGGTTCCTAGAATACCACAGTACATCCTCTCTTGTTTCAGCATCATGAAACAACCTCTGCAATCTTGGTGTAATTGGAAAATATCTCAGAACATTATGAGGAATCCTCTTCACAGCATTGCCATCTTTCCATCTTGATGATTTGCATTTCGGGCATTCACTTAAGATGGCGTAATCCTTCTGGAACAGAACACAATTATTCTTACAAACATGGATCATATCATATCCAATTCCAACTGCACGAAGGAAATTCTTCATTTTACTGTAGGTGTGTGGCAGCTCAGACGCATCTGGGAAAGCTTTGCGGAAAGCAGCCAACATCGCATCGAATGATTTGTTGGTCATCCGCTCAGATGTCTTCACCTGAAGAAAGGTGACCATAGCTGAGAATACTGACAGCTTATTTCCTGGGGTGACAGCCACGTTGCATTGTTCCAACATGCGGGCCCACCATTTTTCTTATGCAGGTGAAAGTTCACGGAATGCACGAGCATTTCGTAGCATTGTTTCAATGTTGGTCAAACTCAGTGGCTCCGCCACCACCTCCTCCTCCTCCTCTTCCACCTGAGCATCAGGCAGATCAAGATGGTGATCTGCTGCTTCCACGTAGTCATTGACGTTCACAGCTTCACCATGATGAACCCACCTAGTATATGTGACCGACATCCCATACATGTGTAGATGATTTTGCACAGTTGACTGGGGTCTTGTAACTGAATTCATACAGCTGCTACACGAGCAGAGCACATCTGATTTCGGACCACCGTACTCAGCTCTGATAAAGTTCATGAAGTTTTCAACCCCCTCGACATATGCAGCGGAGAATCTTCGAGCAGAAGTTATCCAGGTCCTATCCATCTGTTAGACATACAAATTAGTTCTTCTACTAGATATTACAGGAAAAACATATATGCTTTTTTATGAAGTCCAGAAGAAATACCTAGGTCGATGTCTAAAGCTACGGCAAGATATTTCGACGAGCAGATCTAAGTAACGAAATATATGTAAAGCTAATTCAGCAAACAGATTTGAGTGCTAAATTATGGCATGCTGTTTCAGTAGTCAATGAGGCCGAGCACACAGCCATCGAACTATCGAAGGCCATCGCAGCAACAAAGATCGAGTATAAAACGGTGTAGAGCTATTTCACCTAACAGATTGGCTACTAGACCATGGCAATCTACGTCACAATAAATATATGGCAGGATATTTTAGCAACTAATCGGCCTTGGCATGCCATCTCAGCTAAGCAGATTGAGTGCAGAACAGGGCAAGGAAGCTTCTTAAGCAAAGCATATTGACTGTAAACTACTTCGGCAAACAGTGAGATTAACAGCGTCTATCAACTAACATTCAGCGCTACACCGACATGCACGGGGCCTTAGTCTAGAATGCGCGTATCGTGGGAGAAGCTGACCACCGTGCGTCTCCACACGAACGTCGCCAGTGGTGGCGGCGCTGACTGTCGTGCGCCTCCACAAGAACGTCGCCAGCGGTGGCGGCGTGGCTAGAGGACGGCAGTCTACGAGAGCGTACTGTGGGAGCGAGAGGATCGTCGTGCGTCCCCTCAACAAACTGCGGCACCGACGTATCGGCGTGGCGGGGAGGGCGGCTTTGGCAGAGCGAATGGAGTGGAGGGGGACGGGGGAGGGGGGTTTGGGGAATATTATTGGCTAGTTGGCCGAAGAGTGGTTGAATCTAGGATTTGGGGGGAATTTTTGGGTGGGGGGAGGATTTTCGCGCGGTGGGCGGGGGGAGTTTGGCGCATGGTCGGTTTCTCCAAGTGCAGTCCCACGTGTCAGTGAAGAGGCAAGACGAAGCGTGTTCCATTTGCGTGAGCCATGTGCAGGACCGAACGTGTGTGGGATGCAGTGCGACCGCGACAGGGGTGTTGTGAGTGTACCGCCTTTTTTCCTTTTAAACTAGGTGCTTCGCCCCCTAAAAAATAAACTTGTTGCTTCGCGCGATCCATCGATAGTATTACTAGTAATCCGGTAATCCCAACTAAAACGGCGCGGACGGGTCTTTTCCCGCGCGATATGCTGGGAGGTTGGCTTAGTTGGGTTTTTAGGACGAGTAATGCTACACCTACGTAGTCCCAGTTACGTAATTAACATAATGTGAAACGTGTGAGCTGTTGATTGTAGATTGGGGGGAGGAAGGGGCCCACCACCATGAAAATCAGGGGAGGAGAGAGAGGCAATTTACGTTAACCCTTTTGTAGGTTCTCGTAGATGTAGAAAGATGTGAAATGCGTGAATGTGCATTTGCAGATAAGGCCTTCCCTCGTTCATCCTTTTCTCCCACAAGATCTTGATCTTCCGTGCAACGCACGGGCATCTTGCTAGTACTACTACAATATACTCTATTATTGTGAAAGTTCATATACACCGGCCGAGATTAATGCAAACACGGCAGATTTTCATTACATTTCGAACTTTTATAGGACAGAAAAATAAAAGAAACCGACCCTAAACCTATTCTACGGCAGCGACCGACGTCCTCCATCTGCGATCTCCATGTACGGGGGCGGGGTTCAAGACCCGTGAAGTGAAGGTGCACTCTTCGGCGAGGAAAAGTAGAACACGGGAGACGGACCGGCCAGTTGGCACACCATGCCCTGCCGCCTCCCATGCCCTACTCATCCTCGGAGGAGTCCCCGACCTCGGCGGTGCCGAACGTTGGACGGCGGCAAGTAGGATGCGTGGCTGACGGTGCTCCCGTCGTCGGCCGCCAGCGTGGCCACCGCTTGTGCGAAGACTTGAGTGAGGGCGGCGACCTCGAGCTTCATCCCCGAAGACAAGCTCTCCCACAGAGCGTTCGCGCTTGCAGTCATGGCGGATGTGGTGCCAAGTAGGAGGACGATGCGCTATGGTGTGGAGGTTAGCTGGGCGTTGCCGCTTTAAGTAGCGCGTTCCGGTGAGGCCAAGCGTCCTGGTGCGTCATTAAGTCATCGGAGTTGGTTCCTCGGGCACCGAGCCTCTTAACGACGGCATACGAACAAACAGCATGAATGTGGGCAGCTGGCGCCGGCTGGGAACGCACCGCGCGACGGCGTGAGGGACGAGGGTTTTTGGTGTGCCAGGGTAGTCAGCTGCGGTCGTGGCAACGTTGGAGATGCCCTTTGCTCACATGCGATCGATGCATGTCATTGAAAAAGCAAGACTACCCGGCATGGTCTGAGGTCCTGAGGATGCAGTTGGCCGCGCTACACCACTCCGCGGACGCGTCCCGGCGCCCCGTGCATCCTCGACGAGCCGGGTGTTGGGGTGTGTTTGGATTGTGGCCAAAGTGCACCTTACCAAAATTTTGGTCATGACCCAAAGATTGGTCTTTGTTTGGATGGTTGCCATTTTTTTGGCATGCCAATGAACTCTAGCCAACTCTAGTTCATTTTTCTTGCCGATGTCAGCCAAATCATGGGCAACCAAAACCTCAACCAAAATTTTGGCTACCCAATGCTTTGATGGGGCAACCTTGGGCACAAACCAAACATACTGTTGGTCGTGCCACAGCACTAACGCCACCCTCGGCACACTGAAACCGACCGTGTCTAGCGACCATGAGCGTGTCACTCACCGCGGTCGCCGTGTCCAGAGGCGGTGCTGGAGCCGCGCCACGTTGTTGGCCCCCACGACCCACATGAACGGTTGCCGGTGGCGGGGAGGTCGTGGGCCAGCTCCTCCATTGGACTAGTTTGCGCTACGTCATCCCGACAGGTGTGCCCCACATGTCAGTTTCCCTGTTTTCCCAGCCATATTCGAGCGTCAGTGCTCCGCGTTGCGCATTAGGCCATTCACTATGTAGGCCAAGCGAGACAACTTATTGTTTATTTGAGCCGTTCAAGTATAATCATGTGGCGTTTGCTTATTTCTCATTCCACTCCAACCCTCTTCTCCATCGATCATGTCGCCCTCCGATCGAGTCCATCCTCCCGCATGCCTCATTTGAACATTCCGCCGAGTATCATTCGCATGTGGGCCTAGACCATGCTTGTATTTCCAATGTTTATTTGTAATTTATCCGACATGCATACAAACAAACGGTTCGTTTAAAGTTTCACTTTGCCTCCACTACGCATCGCTTCACGTCTTAGTTTTGACATCCCATTCGGTTCATGCCCCGACACATGTTGACGAGATTGATTGATGTTCAGAGATCAATTGCGTGTCGTGCAAGGAGATAAAGGTTTGGTCTGTTTCTATGATAGAAATGACCCGCGGGGGGGGGGGTCTGTGGGGATCATAGGGAGTATATTGTACGTTCATAAGCGAAACGAACGTATTGTACCCACCCTAGTCCTCTTCAATCGATCTCCGGACCCCGAGATGAAACCGAGAGAGAAAGAGTGGGGGCATGTGTGATACCTAAGGTGGATTCAAAATTTTGAACCGGTGATCATAGCATCTGCAAATCATATATAAAGGGTATTCAATGTTCGTTTTGTTTTTGAACGTACAATATAATACCTCCTATCCTTTCTAGTTTACATATAAGTTTTATGTGTAGTCAAAGTATCTCTACTTTGATAGAAAAAGTATCAACATTCAAACAACGCCCAATCAATATTGTTAGATTCGTATGTACTCCTAGATTTGTACTCGAGATGGTTTCCAATTTGTTTTCAACCACGTGAATGTGCTTGTTCTCATGCATGCTCTTCCTACTAGGATTTCGCCACGTATAGCCAGTCCAATAGTAACTTTTTTTAAGCTCCCTGTCCAATAGTACTAGTGGAGTACTGACAACATCTGTACTAGAGTATGCAGTGCTCATAGTTGTACTCCCTCCTTCCATTTATATAGGGCCTATGTGGAGGAGAGAGATGTGAAAAAGTAAGGGGAGTGAGCTCTCATGCAAGAGCCTAGCTATATAGCATTCCTAGTTAAATACGTACAATAAATATGAAGAAAGAGATGGAGAGGAGATGGAAAAAAGTACTAATACAATAGCCAACCTTATAATTTTTTTGCGGGAAATAGCTAACCTTATAGCCCACACTACTGTATGAGTGCATATAATAGATGATGGCTATAGATGACATGGCAGTTCCTTATAGCCATCGACTGGCTATATTATTAACCATGCTCTGATGCGTTTTTCAAAACCGCATTCGACTATTGACAAGATTAATAGTACATGAGATGTATAATGTGAAAATTATATCATTGGAAGCTCCTTTCACATACGTATCCCTGCCTTACCCTCCCTTTCGGTCACTTACTGGCGGACCCCATGCTTGCTAGGCCCCGCATGTCAGTTACTCAATGGGTTCGGCCACATCAGGGGATCCTCATCTGTAGTATACTCCCTCTGTTTTTATTTACTCCGCATATAATGACGCGGGCGGGGGAGGGGGAGGGACGTCGGTTTGCTCTCAACTGTGGTCCCACAAGGGAGCGAAAACGCAAGACGAAGCGCGTTCCATTTGGGGAGCGACGTGGAGGGTCCAGCGTGCCGGGCTGCAACGCGAACGCGACAAGAGCGATGTACAGTCAAAACCGATTGACCGGTCATCACCGGAACCACTATTCACACCAAAACAATCGTTGCTCGGCCTACGCCAGCCACTGTCCTAAAACCACACCTAATCTCTAGCCCCTTCCCCCACCTCTCGATCCCCTAGCCCACATCAAGCGTCCCCTAGTTCACCGGAAAGCCATGGTGCGCCGCAAGATCACATACTACAAGATGCCGACGCCGGAGCGCCGCACAGAAATCGCGGCGGCGTTCGGCGCTAGAGACCTCCGTTCCCAAGCTCGCTTTGGGGCAGGCCAATCCCCGAGTTCTCTGGAGCCAAGCTACGAGGAGGAGGAAGTCGATCCAATGTTCATGGCGGAGGTCGTGGCGCAGAAGGCCCCCGATGGGTATGAGACAATGTACGTCGACTTCGTGCCGGCGTCCGAGTCCCCCATGGTGCAGGCGGACCAGCGGTTCAACCTGGCGATACTAAAGGAGGACCGGGAGGCAGAGGCTCAACTCTAGGCGGAGCGCGCGCATGCTGCTGCCATCGAGGCTCTCCTGCAGGCGGAACCGGATGTCATGGATGTGAATCGGGCGGCGGAGGCTCAACTTGAGGCAGAGTGCGTGGATGCCGCTGCCATCGAGGCCCTCCTGCAGGCGGAACCGGACGTCCTAGACTTGAACCGGGCGGCAGAGGCTCAACTCAACGCGGAGCGCGTGGATGCCGCTCTCATCGAGG
>NC_057811.1:182776348-182782618 GCF_018294505.1 Triticum aestivum | reverse complement strand
GCAGGCGGAACCGGACGTCCTGGACTTGAACCGGGCGGCGGAGGCTCGACTCGACGCGGAGCGCGCGGATGCCGCTGCCATCGAGGCCCTCCTGCAGGCGGAACCGGACGTCCTCGACTTGAACCGGGCGGTGCTCTCGTCCGTGCAGAGCGCCCGCACGCTCCGCATGAGCGAGTGGTTGGAGGCCGAGGACAACCACGGTGCAGAGACACACGTCGGCAGCTACGGCTAGTTCGCGCTGGCAGCCAAAGACGGCAAGGCCGTCTCGTTCCGTGAGCAGTGATAGTTTTTCTTTATGTTGTTGTTTTTATGGATCTTTTGCTGTGTAAAAACATATATTGTTATGCAACTCGCCTGACTTGGGTCAGTCTACCATTTCAGGCGGTTGGATGAATATCCTACGTCTCCTAACCCTTCTTCCTCACCTCTTCTTCTTCCCCAACAGACCACCGCACGGGCCGTACGGATACTCCCCAACATGCGGTTGGATAAACATACTCTATGAACGAAAATTATGTGTCAGCGGTAGGATGGCTGAGTTTGGTTTGTTCACATGCGACAGCACGTGTCAGTGAGGGTGCGTTCCCTTGGTTGGGTTTGTGGTGTGCAGGAGCGACTGTGTGAGGGTGCGGTGCGACCGCGGCATGCAGGAGCGACCGTGTGAGGGTGCGGTGCGACCGCGACAGCCGTGCGCAAGTGTACCACCTTTTCATTTTGAAAACTTTAGGCAAGCTTGGCAAAAATGTGTGGCGAAGTATGGCAATGCAAGGCCTAGACCCAAACAGGATAAGTACGTAGTACTACATACTAGGAGTACTAGTGTTAAAAAAGAAAGGCGGGGTTTTCCTTTGTGGGATTAATCGATACAAATCCTCGTTTCACGTGTCAATTAATGTGTATTTTTTTCTCCAAAGCCCAAAGGGCTAACCATCTCACTCCTCATCGCTTGATTAATGCAGCGCCATGCAAACCAACCTTCTCACTTCCGCATGCATGCAGGGGATATTAATGTCCTTGGTTGCTAGTACGATGCAAACCCCATCAATTTTGCCTCGATTAGTGTTAGTGGCCTTTTGCAAATTGTAATTTTGATATACTGGCCTTGTGTACAAAAAAATGGAGGTAGTAACTATATTTGACTTCCTTCCCCATTGCGGTGACGCCGACGATATCTCGAACGTTGTGGTTTGGCGAAGTGCGTTCGACGGAGAACACCATTGAGGGAGACCACGGTAAGTCGTTCGCAAGTGCCGCCTGCAAGCCGAGACAACCGCCTTATTTGCATCCAGGAAGTCCGTTGAACCAAAGGACGCGTAAATGTACTAGTACTACTCGTACACAATAGCGTCGTCCGTCCAGCTTAGTGCGGTGAGATGGTTTCTCCAAGAAGACGATGGAGAAGCGGAGTCAGCGAAGAGTGAAATGATGGTTGCTTCGTCCGTGCTTTGTGATTTGACGCCTCACTACTTTGTGATTTGTGATAGAAGGGACAGGGGAGTAAACTCTGTCCTCTATACTGTACATGCGTCCAAGCATGGGAGAAAGAGGAGAGACGTTGCATTTTTCTATTCCTTCAATCAATCAATCAGGGAGCTTCGGTTCCATCCTTTTGGCTTTGGCAACACCGTCCACAATGGTTCCCATGATGCCAAAAGCTATTTTCACATTTGGCTACACATTGTGGATGCCCTTAACCATACCACTTGGTTTTGCTCCTGTGTGCTATCTATACACATCTCAATTATATTGATCTAAAAAATTATAGAATCAAGATTAGTAAAAAGGAGGTGATTTTGCCGCGCGGATGGCGGTGGAGGTTTCTTATTTTTAGTGGACGTTGCCCTGGCGGTTTGCTAACATGTGGTCCCATGTGTCAGTGCTTTACCAAGCCGATCCGCTTCCCACATGAGGCAGAACAACGGCAGAAGCAACACGTGGTTAACTTGAAGAAGATGAGGGAGAAGCGGATTCAGCAACGAGTGAAATGATGGTTGCTTTGTCCCTCCAACTTCTTTTTTTAGCATTATTACTTCGTCCCTCCAACTTAATAGCGGGAAAGGTGCATCTTTGTGATTTGATGCCTCATTGCTCATTACTACGCCGACGCCATGACTGGGTGCTTCACCCCGGCTGCTCTGCACTGTATTCCGGTATGGCACGTGCACCCGGTAGCTTGATGTCCCACATGTCGGCGAAAGGGACTAGAAGATTTATGAAAGCGAGTGCTCCACTCTTACGACGGAGGAGTACACGACACGATGGCCCAGTGAACTGTCACTTGTACTGTATATAGTACTATAGTTTTGCTGTTTCGCACGATCCATCGATACAAACCCGATTAAACAGGAAAGGGCGGGATTTTTCCCGCGCGGTATATGATACTGGCCATACATTTCAAAGGCAATTTTAATGTATGCAAACTGAATAATTAAGTAACAATATGATATCTAGTAAAACTAAAAACACATATGATTTATTCTGTTAGAGTGTAGTAGTAGTGTTGTATTGCATAGTTGTTAGATGTAACATGCGAGAACGTGTAGAGATGTAGTTTTGGAGGGCCTACAGAGAGAAAAGCGTAATACGTTCATCGAACTTCAGAATAAGCTGATTACGGTCACTATATACGTTTTGCGGTGATTATACGGTCACTTGCTCACGGTTCAGCATCGGATTGCACTCTGTTGACCGGCCAAATAGTCTGTGTGGCACCATGTTGACTAGTTAAATTGACCATGTTCCTTGTGGGTCCCACCTGTCAGTTCGCATAGGGAAAAGGTCAGATAAACACAAATTTACGTAGGCACGACAAGACTCCACCCCGTGCGCGGGAATCACCTGGTTGTGTATGTGTCTGTCAGGGCCTGATGTGTGCGCATGCACGTGTAGGTTGAGCACTTGAGCGTGAGAGTGTGTGTTGGTCGTGTGGTGTACTGGTGTGTGCATGCATGTGTGCGTGTGTGCGTGTGAGTGTTGCGTGCGTGCGTGGCTGCGTGTGTACGTGTGAGTGTTGCGTGCGTGCGTGGGTGCATGTGTTCGTGTGAGTGTTGCGTGCATGTAGTTCGTGTGCATGCGTGCATGTGTGTATAATCACCACACCAGATCATGTGTGTTAAAACAGACGGCTTAGCATACCAATACAAGGCCACCTTGTCCGCTGTGCCCGCGGTCATGACTTCGAACCACCGTCCAATATTTTTTTGTCGTTTGTTTTCATTCTTACTAGCAAGATGCCCGTGCGTTGCACGTAACATCAAGATGCATTTGTATGACTAGTTTATCTTGTGAGAGAAAAGGATGAACAAGGGAAGGCCTTATTTGCAAATGTGGAGAGGTGTGTGCGTACCTTTTTGCAAAATTGTCATAGTTTCTTTCCTATCCGTCAGATATAAATCGGACGGCCTATATTGCAGGATGGCAGGCACACCACCATCACCAACTCTGTTTTTTATAAGAGTGTATTTTATCCCTACTCTTATAAAAAGCATAGTCGGTGATGATCGTGTGCCTGCCATCCTGCAATATAGGCCGTCCGATCTATATCTGACGGATAGGAAGGAAACTATGGCAATTTTGCAAAAAGATACCCACACCCCTCTCCACACTTGCAAATAAGGCCTTCCCTTGTTCATCCTTTTCTCCCACAAGATAAACTACTCATACAAATGCATCTTGATGTTCCGTGCAACGCATGGGCATCTTGCTAGTATTTTATTAGAGTGTAGATGTAGAGTATATACAAGCCGACAGGTGGGCCCAATGGTAGTGAGATAATGTGATGCAACACTAGAGGTGCCATGTGGAGCGTTTAACTGGTCAACTAGTCATGTCTTGAGCAAATACAGAGTTGTACGGTGAGCCCGTGACTGTATAATAACCACAAAACGTAAATGGTGACCGTAATGAGTGGATTCTGAAGTCCAATGTACATATCGTGCTTTCGCTTCAAATACAATGATCGTCACTGTATATATCACGAGAGAAAGATGAAACATGCGTGAATGTGCTGGGGGCTTACTTTTAGAGGACCTGGAGATAGTTTGTGTGCGTACGTGAAAGGGGCGTAGAGGGGGGGTATGCGATGGAGAGAGAGATGCTCTTCGTTTCTCTTTATTATGACTAACTTTATATATAGTATAAAAATATACAAATTCACAATGTGGAATAAATATCATTGTGGGCACCATGCAATGCAAGCGTTCATACTCCTCCATAAATACTTTGTAATGTTGTATATATGTAGAAATTCTAAAATAATTTTTTGGCCACACTTTATTCAAAAGGAATGTTGTATGTGAAATAAATGTGAAGAGAGGGCTTTTTAGATCAATGGGGTACGTGATGTAACATGTGTGAATGTGTAGTTGATGCATTTGGCGGAGCCTAGAGAGGTATGTGTGTGTATTACGTTTTCGAGAGAGGCATGGATAGAGGGGCCGGAGGGGGGGCGGGGGAGAGATAGCACGAGAAATGAGAGTGGTCTAGAGAGAGAGACGAATATGACGTCACGGCGAGAGATTCCCTTGAGTGTGTATATGCAAGGGGGGAGTGGATAGAGGCACCAGGAGAATTTTTTTTGGTGTGCGGTGTCTGTGTTGGTATGTGTGGGTGTGAGAAGATAACGATACGTGGGGGCAGAGGGTGTGTCACCGCATGAGGTCCGGTGGATCGAGGTGAGGCCCTTCGTTCGGTTCTGTCCTGCGCCACATTGGTCGGCCCGTGACGCATTTAGGGAGACCCATGGATGACTAGTCGTACAAGACAAAGATAGCATAATTGTGAAGGACTCTATGTCCACTGACAAAGCCGGCTAGGATTTGTAACCCTAGGTTCTCGGACTAAGGTAACCCCTTTATCTCTGATATTACTATTCATCCAACCTAACTTTAAGGGGCATCCTACAGAATGCTCTGCTAGAATCATACTCGTCGATTAGGAAGAGAGGTGTGAGATAATGCGTGAGAGACAAGCCTAAAGATAATGTGCGTACAGGAGACACGTAGGCAGGTCTATGTATATAGAAAGGGTCGATGGGGATTGTGCGTGTGTATGCTTGCGAGAGGAAGAGTGCTTGTGATAAAGGTTAGTGAAAACAGTCGTAAATGGTTATGAGAGGGAGGGAGGGTTATATCGAGAGCATGTTTGCGAGAAAGACACCTCGGGAGAGAGTGTGTGAGCATGTGTGAGAGACCACCGATGGAGAGTGAAACTACACGTACAAGACAGCTATACACATTGATTAAAGATATAAATTGTATCCAAATATTAGGATGGGATCATGATATTTGCAATTCGCGTAAGGAACGGTCATTGATCCATCAGGCATCTAGATTCTATCGAATTTGAGCATGTCTATGTTATTATTCGACACAATTGATCCACATAGTTAGTATTTTGAACTCCAGACAATGCATCGCTTTAGCAATCGAATATAAACGTGAGTATAGTTCATGTTGTGTGTGTAAAGCACATTATACATACGAAACTTACACAATGAACATTATAAATAGCTACCTATGAACTAGCATACATTTGAATTCAACTTAAGGTGGTTTAAAGAAATTGAATTCAACATGAAGTCCATTCAATTATTTGAATTTGATATCATGGCATTTGTAAATCATACCTAAATTATGGGGGCACCAATCTTTGCTCTGATTTTGTACATAATAGCGTATGTAGTCGTGTACAAAATAGATTCAAATTTAGCTCCTCCATTTCAAAATAATCGTAGTTATAGGATTTTCAAGTGTTAAAATTTCAAAAAGAAGCGGATAATTTAATGAGGTTTTCAAACATACAAGGTCAAATTTAACGTTGTCTATTTAGGTCAATCCTCAAAGTTCAAGAGTACTATAAACGTGAATGCTTGTGTTTCAAAATTTTGAACAAAGCGCCAAAAGAGCCTCTACTCGCCCGAAACCGCGTGAGACCAATGTTTGGTAGTACAAGGAAATTACTTTTCTAATAACTCCGACCCGTGAAACCTACCGGCCCGACGTCCAAAGGTCTAAACCGGGGTAGGTTTGTAGCTTCATCTAGACGCCACACAACCGCCTCCGAAAAACATTCATACACAATGGCCGCCTAAGCACACATCCGTGCGGCCGAAATCGCTCCCGCCCACTATTTGAGACACCTGGGATTACCATCCTACCCCCGACCCGCAGTAGGTCCGAAATTTAAGAGGGGGGCAAAGTTTGTACTTTCCCCAAATTTCAAACAAGCGCGTCCCATCTTCTGTTCAAAAAAAGCCAAAAACAAGCGCGT
>NC_057811.1:182763479-182775975 GCF_018294505.1 Triticum aestivum | reverse complement strand
CACCTGTCCGATTCCCCATTCATACTCCATGGGCGCAAAAACTACCTCTCCACCAGCCGCGAAACCCCAGCGTCCTCCGTCCACCACCCCATTCCACCCATCAACCGCCTGTAGCGACCTGACCTCAAACAGTCTAGTCTCTGTGCATCAGTGTCATCCCTGGATCGGTAATGCTGACACGCACAGTACTTGAAGGATTTATAACAGAGTAGCAATCACACACTTATTACATCGAATGTCTCAAAAGAGAACTTAATACAATAAATACGGCTTAAGGCCATCTGAAAACGATAACAGCGGAAGGCTTGGAAGATAAAGTGAGCCCATCAACTCCAACGGCATCACTGAGTATAAGACCACGACCTATGGCACCTTACTCGTCATCTGAAAAGTCTGCAACATGATACGTTGCATCCCGAAAATGGGTCAGCACATGGAATATGCTGGCAATGTAACACATAGAGAGTAATGAATAGAATAATGCTATCACTACATGCATATTTGGCTGGTGGAAATCTCTATGGTTACAGTTTTGCGAAAAGCCAATTTTCCCCTACCACAAAGGAATAAATTTTATTTAACTATCATGGTGGTTGTTAAACATTGAGAAGGTACCTCCAACTCAATCCCAATTAAGAACATGATTAACCCAATCAAATTAAATTAAGTAACATGATGATGAGATTCACATGATAATCCAAGAACTAGATACTCAAGATGTCCATAACCGGGGACACGGCTAACCATGATTAGATTGTACACTCTGCAGAGGTTTGCGCACTTTTCCCCACAAGACTCGATTGCCTCCGCTTGATTTCTCGCACTACATGGTGTTTGAGAAACGGATGACCGAGACACAGTCTTTCAGAAACAATACTCTTTACTCCGGGTGGACAGTTACACCTACTTTCCCCTACATCTGCTAGCCCACCTCTTCAAGAGGTCATGTAACCTACTCAATTATGCTAGAGCCCATAATAGCTTGTGGCTGCACACGGAAGTTTCTAGCATGAATAATCTCATGATCCCTTTGAGTCTGGGTGGCGATCCATAGGATGATCACACGGGTACTCCGGGATATCCAAAAATACAGGCAACACTGGGTTCTCCAGGTGCCTCAATCCACCCAGATGTAAATTAAAGTAGACACCTTAAGTTGAACCATTAATTAACAATCTCACATCTGTCATGGAAAAATTCACTCAAACCCAATCCACATCTACGAGCATAGCATAGCAATATAAGCAAACGTAGAAGTAACTCCCAATGGTTTGATATAAACAGGGCAATAGGTACTACCTCAACTACTTCCCAAAACCCACATTTTAATCAGATCCTAATCATGCAATAGTTTGAGGATTGATCTAATGCAATAAAACTGGGTGGTAAAGAGGTATGATCAAAGTGTTATTTGCCTTGCAGATGATCCGTGAAACCTAGAGACTCGTAGTAGCACGCTTCGCACTCCGGGTACTCTATCGCAAACAAACAATACATACATAAGAAATCAAGCAAGGGTGCACGGATAAAACTCAAAATAAAAGATCTAACCAGAAAGTTCAACTTAAGAACTCCGGTTTGCAAAAAGAATCAAATCGAACGAAGCAACGAAACTCATACGGCGAAAGAAACAAGCTTCGTTTACTAATCTGGACCTAAGTCAAATTTTACAGTAGCAAAAAACTTGTTTAAGTTGGTTAAACAGAAAGAGGGTTTCGAGACGAAACTCTAGGCGCTTGAATCGCCTGATTCCGATAAACGACCGAAAATTTATACTAAAACGAAAAACAGATCGGAAATCGCGATTGAAAATAATCGTGAAAAATCCGAGAAAAAGAAAAACTGACGAACAGGCTAACGAACGAATGTTCGCTGTCTGCGGTTAAACGATGAAAACCGTTCATTAAAACGAACATACGGACGAACGTCCGCAAAATAAATAAACCAGAAAAAAACTAAATCGATCTATAAAAAAACCGCGGTTTCCAAAAAAAACCCAGGTTTTCCGAAGAAAACCGGCGGCGGCGCGGGTGGCTACCTCCGGCGGCGGCGAGGTCCGGCAAGGGGCGGCGGAGCTCCGGCGATGGCGGCTACGGGCGGCGGCGGCGGCGGCTCGAGAAAGATCATCAACAGTGAATCGCGGGAGGTAGACGAAGGCCATCTGCCCGTTCCTTATAGATCGGACAGTTCATTAAAAAAATCGACTGACCTATTTATTTTCAGTCGACTGTTATCTTGATATGACCACATGTGGTGGTGTGCTGGAGGAGTACCTGCATTTCCTGTGCTCATATATTACAAAATCATATGGAGTAGAATCTAATTTTGTTTGCCATGCAATGTTGTAGAGCTATCATATGTCTCCTGTCATTTATTTTTCAGCCACCTGCTATCTGCTACTTTTACAGTGCACTAGTTCTGCACACACTTCACCCATACTCTCACTATTGTGTTTTTATGCAAGGGTATTTCAGAGTCTGCCTCGAGAGAAGCAGAAAAAAAGAGAAGTTGCTCCAGCTTTCTACGCAGGTAAGCACGGCACGTTACAGCGCTATAAAGGGTGCAGTGTCAGCAGATGGAGACGGTAAACGTAGCTCTGGAGTTGATGACCTCACTCGCAATGAACCACCATCCCAGGTGCTTGCTTTAACTTCACGGTGTCATATGTGGTTGCATGTTCCATATGGTGTCTAGCTTGTATTCGAAAGGCCGAAGTCGGTCTTTATTAAGATAAGGAAAGATATTTTTTACATGAACCACCATCCCGTGAGCACCAGAAGACAAATAGCTAGTCAGGGCACAGGCCGAGCCAGTGACAAGCCCAGCAAAGACAGGCATCACCTGGAAGCCAACTAAAAAGCCGCGATGGTGGCAAAGCAGCCCGCCTCCCACCAGGCTCTCAGGTCCTAGATGATCATGCTCACCACTCCAGCCGGATGTCTAGCTTGTATTGCTTCCAATCTGGTTAAACTGCATGTGCTATTCTGCTTAGCATATACATTATACCTGTTAATGTGACATGCCTTCCTCTATTTAGTACATAGTGCATCTGTCTATTAAGCATGTCCTTACATAAACCTATTGTTTTTTTTTGTATCCCGCATCAATCAATATGACGAGACACCTTTAGTATATGCAGTGCGATATTAGTTGCATCTTTCATATGATTTATATCATGCGCTGCTTTTAATTTGTTGAAATTCCATTTATGATGGGACGCTTTTAACTTGGCAGAGTCATATTGGTTGCATCTTTCATGTGGTGTCTAGCTTGCATTGCTTCTTATTTGTTGGAATGGTTTCTGCTTAGTTTACACAAACAGTTGTGAACATGCCATGCCGTATGTTTTTCGTACATATTCCATCCTGGTATCATGTGTTTGCCTTACATCAAAGTAGTGATTGTCAGTATCATGCATGAATGAGTTCTGAAGAGAGAATTTTATTGCTTTTTCTTGTCGGTTTTACTTGACAATTCAAAATCAATAAAGCGGAAGGGAGTTAGCAAGGCAGCGGATAAAGGTGCTCCTTCCAAACGGAGGGCCTCTACAGTTTCTACTCCTCCATCCCCCCAAGATGATTTCCAAGACAACACATGCATAGACACTCAATGTAGCTGTGTTTATGATGAGCATGTCTCCCCTAGTGCACCATCACCGGTGCTCCCTCTAACTTGGCACTGTTATATGTGGTTGCATGTTATGTGTGATGTCTAGCTTGTATTGCTTCTAATTTTGTTGAATTCCATCTGCTTACTTTATACATTATACTTGAATAAGACACGTGTTCCTATTTCTAGAACATACAATATCTGTCTATCACACCATGTTCTTACATCAAATTACTACTGTTGTGTAACCTGCAACAATCACTTATCATAAGACACGTTTGACTTTGGAGTGTGATATAGGTTACATGTTGCATTCTTTTCTAGCTTGTACTACTAATTTGTTGAAATGGCACTTATGACGAGACAGTTTTAACTCGGTAGAGTGATATTCATTGCATCTTTCATATGGTGTCTAGCTTTCATTGCTTCTAATTTGTTGAAATGCCTTCTCCTTAGTTTACACATCATAAGCTGTGAATATGCAATGTTGTGAATATGCAATGGCACTAATGACGAGAGACCTTTAACTTGATAGAGTGATGTTGTTTGCATCTTGCATATGATTTATTTCTTGTATTGCTTCACATTTGTTTAAACGGCATTTATGATGAGACACTGTTAACTTGGCAGAGCAATTTTTGTAGCATCTTTCATATGGTCTCTACCTTCCATTGCATTGCTTCTAATTTAGTGAAATGTCTTCTGCTTAGTTTACACATCATAGTTCTGGTTATCTCATGTCGTCCTGTTTTTCTTACATATTACATCCTCCTATCATGTGGTTGTCTAACATCAAAGTTTAGTTCATCTGTATCACGCATCAATTTGTTCTAAAGAACTAAATTGTTATTCGTTTTTCTTGTCAGCTTGACTTAACATGGCACAGAGAAAGAGGAAGCAAGACAGAACGACAGGGAAAGGGAAGCGGAAGAATCCTGCAGATTCTGCTGGTACTGATGGTGCAATAGAAGGTCAAAGTCCAACGGAAAATTGTACCGACAGGGTATCCCGTGCTAAACGAGCTGTAGAACAAGCCAAACAGAAACAAATAGCTGCCACCAAACAAGCAGAGACAACCGTAGTTGTTGCAACACCTTCCACAGTACCACCAGCTGCACGATTTACTCGTTTGTCAACTCAGCTAGCAGCACGTTCCCAAGCTCCCTTGCCACCTGACACTACTTTCGAAGCACTCTTGACACAAGATGAGTTGGGAAGATCAGATGAACTTTGTGAGCTTCAACAGCAAGAAGGTAGTTGCTGGAGTCAAGTTACAGTTGCATGCTTCTTTATATGTAGTCTCACAGTTTGATGTACACTAACACTTCCTATGTTTGTTGTTGGACTAGCACCTAGGCGCAAGAGGAAACAAACATCAGGGATAATGCTCGATAGGTTAACTAAATCTAGAGGAGGAAGAATGGAGATCCGTTTTGAGGCATGTTTAAAAAGGCCACGTGATGCTACAGAGTCAGCCAAGTTAGTATCAGAGGCAGCGGTTGCTGATAGGTGTCATGTACATATCCTCCCAACATGGATTCAGTACAGGAATGACAAAGACGAAACCCAGTTCAACACCTTCCTCGACCATTTATCTGTAAGTATGGCTATGTATGGAAACTAGTAATATCGTCTTGCTCTGTCCAATACTTTCTAGGTTGCTGATAATGAGACTCCCATAATTTTCAACAGATGAGGTTCAAGTTGGATAGCCAAGATGATGCAACCAGACAAGCTTGCACCCATGTTTTCAAGTCTGCTCTGCGACAGTATCGGTATAACTTGAGGAAAAATCACTTTGAAGGCAAGGCTAACAGTGAACTTGCCCAAACATCTTCAGTGGAAAATATATCTGATGAAGACTGGAGAGGCCTCGTTAAACACTGGTCCTATCCGAAGTATCAGGTACATTATATATATATGTGATCAGATCACATGTTGAAGTCCTATTTACGCATGTGCCACACAAATCTATCTTCTTGTAGCTGAACTGTCAAAGAACAAGGCCAACCGTACGAAAGTGAAATTCCAACAGACGACAGGATCTCGTAGCTATATTGCACACTGCGAGGCTCTTGTAATTAGCTGTTGTTTCACTCTTTTCGCTGTACCATATTATCAGATCTATATTGACTTGTTCCAAATGCAGAGGAAAGCCCGCAAGGACCAAAAAGTACCTGAACCAAATGTTGTGGAAATCTTCAAGGATTGTCACACCAGCAAGAAGAAGGGCATGACTACACCAGTCAAAGCCGTTGTTGTAAGTCCTTAATCCTCATGCCTTTTAACTACTACTTACTCTGACTTGTGCCTTGAACTGATTACAGCCAATGTCTATTACTCTTTTCAATTTTATACACAATTGTCTTAGCGTATCATTGCACCTTACAAGGTTTAAAAGAGAGGAGTGATGTTCCTTTGATCTTGACCTGTAATCTAGTTCCGTGTTGGACTTGCCCACACAACGTTACAATTGCATGTTTGTCTGTTCTCAGTTGTTTTGTGATATGAATGATGTCATACTATGCTTACCGTATTATAAACTTCGTCTCTTTATCCTTAGCCCTCAATACAATGTGAAGAAATAGACAATACATTAGCGATGGTACATGGTCATATGTTTGGAACCTGGTTTTATTATGTACTTTGCAATAAAATACAACTATTATTTTACATGGGTTCACCAGAATAAGTTCTGTATATAGACCAAAGCTATTTTGTTTGGTTTTGCTGCCTCCTTAATATCTTCTCTTCTGGTACTACTAATGTAAAACCTCAACTTTTCAGCGAGCTATGGAAAAAATGGTGGAACCGCCACCTTCTAAAGGTGGCGAGGCAACTATAACCGCAATGTCAGCTCTTGCTGCAGTGGGTCAGTACCTGTCCACTAAAAGTGCCAAAAGCATGTTCCTGCGTAATACTGGCTTGGTTGTTAAGGCAATCTCGTCCAAACTGCCTCATGATCAAGATATGCAAGCTCAAAACAATGGTGTATCTGCGCTCCAGACACAAGTCCATTCCCTAACAGAGACCCTTTGTGAAACAAGGAGAGACATTGTTCGATGTTGTCAAGATATGCATGGTTTTAAAACCAGACTATCAGACATTTGCTATGTTGTTCAGGAGCCTAGGAGAACTAAAGGCGAAGGTTATGGTGCTCCATCGGACAATACAGCATGAAAACGTAACAGTCAGGTCAAATGAACTGAGCTTCTGAACTTCTGGTGGTGCATTTATCTGCTAGACTGTTAACTTTTATGCCAACCTTCCTTTTGTTTTATAGTTGTAATTTGTTTTGGTGCGATACAAAATTTGTTCTTAACGTGCAGCCACCGGCTGAAGAAAACAGCAAGCCATTTTTGTATAGTGTAGGGTGTTCCCTATATTTGCACTGGTGGCGAACTTTGATGCCCACCGGCTGTAGTTAACATGGGCCTCCTACGGGCCGTAGAAACAATGGGCCTTCTAAGGGCCGTGGAAACAATGGGCCTTCTACATGGCGTAGAAACAATGAGCCTTATACGGGCCATAGACACAATGGGCCTTCTATGGGCCGTATCATCAATGGGCCTTCTACGGGCCGTATGATCGGTTGGCCAAACATGGGCCAATAACAGACCACATTATGTCCGTAAATGGGCTAGAGTTGAAATTCTCCGTTGATGGGCCGACCATAACGGGCCGTCGTTAATCGGTCGTATTTTGATAACGCTATGAAAACGGCCAAACTTATTAACGGGCCACAAACGGGCCGACTGTAAGGGCTGAATTTGGCCCACAAGCAGAAAATGACAGTAACAGGCCATAAGTAAACGAATGTGGAAATGAGCCCAAGAATAAATGGGCCCCGAGAAGGCCGAAAGATAACATGGGCTGGAAACGGCCCAATGGAATAATGGGCCGTTAATGGGTATAAAGTGATACACTGTTCATTACAGGCCAGTTTCACCACGTGCCGTTAATGGGCCGAGAGTAATAAGGGCCTCATATGGGCCAAAAGACATCATGGGCCATACATGGGCCGGAAGTTAAAACGGGCTGGAATTATATTGGATGGCCCAGATAACACTACTGGGCCTAATTCGGATAGGCCATAAACGGGCCCTGGGTTAGCAGGCTGTAAATGGGCTATATGCGAACAGGCCGTTAACAGGCTTGCCGTGGGCAGACCCGCCACCTTTTGACCAAGTCAAACGGGCCGGCCTTTTCACAGGAATGGGCCTCTGTTGGGCTGTGCCACGTGTCGACGTATCATAGGCACTTTGGGTCCAATGAGAGGATGACATCTGTCCCAACGGTGAGCCGACACGTGTTTCCTCCAGCCAATGATGATTTTACACGTGGAATATCCCCATTGGTCGGGGCTATTAACGGGTTATCGGATCCAAAACCGGACCCGATAGCTTAATGGTGTTCCGTTATGGTGGATGCCACGTGTCGGTCACCCTTGACGAAAGCACTGCTGTGACGTGCGATTTATCGTCATGGAAGTGGACACTTCCGTGATGATAATTTTGGTAATGTCATGGAACACTTCTACGACATCACAGGTATGACTATCTTGATTCTGTCATAAAATCGTCATGGATGTACATGCATGACAGAAAATGCGACCTACTGTGACAAACACGTATCATCACGGAAGTGTATTTTTTTAGTGAATGTCAGCGCAGATAGGCGGCGGAAAGCGGTAGGGGAGAAATTCGGTGCCGTTTGGAGCGCGACCTACGCCCGCCGCCAATAGCCGTCGAGCTTAGGGTGCAGAGTTGCGGAGGAGTCCACGGCGAGTGAGTGGGGACAAAGTGGGCGAGGGTTTTCTTTTTTCCTTTTGCATGTGTGAGTGAACACACACGGTTCGCAGAGGTGACGAAGATGAATCGTGTGCGATAGTAAATCACCGAGATTGAATGCGAATCCAAATTTCCTTTGTCCTTCATCCATGATTTTTTTTCTACGATGAACATAAACCCTGCTATTCACCGTGTTCAAATTTGACACTTTTTCGGGTTCATTAACAATATCTAGGGGATTATGTGCATTTTGTAGGCATTAATGCACGTAATTCAAATTCAAACAATCGGTGCATGAAAGGGTGCACAAGAACAGTCTGGAAAAACCATACTCATGGTATTTAGTAATTTCTCAAGCCTTTTACAAGGAATGGGCAGAGATTTCAACGAAATGCGTGGCAATAGTCAACCACAAACGCGTCATTTACTGGGTTATCAACTATAGAACAATGAAATATGTGCTTGAAAAACATGATGGCTGGCATGCTGCCATGGTACGGCCTCACCGTGCCCTGGTTAAAAGCTGAGAAGGTTTGATTTATGTTGCCATGCACGCCCTTCATAAATCGAACCATCACCGAGGAAGTTCAATGCTTTCAAGAGGGAAATCACCAAGATTGAAGGGGAATCCAAATTTCCGTCCTAGTTTGTCATTCAGTTTTTTTCCAACGATCAACATACCGCCTCAAATGCAACGTGTTCAAATTTGACATTTTTCTGGACTCATTTACCATATTTGGGGGATTATGTGCATTTTCTAGGCATTAATTATGCACATAATTCAAATGCGAACAATCGGTGCATGAAAAGGTGCACAAGAACGGTCTGGAAAACCATGCTCGTGTTATTTATTACATTATCATGCCTTTTACAAGGAATGGATAGATATTTTAAGAAAATGTATGGCAATAGTCAACCATAAACGCGTCGCTTACTGGGTTAACAACTATACAAAAATGAAATACATGCTTGGAAAACATGACGCCTGGTGTGGTGCTATGGTATGACCTCACCGTGCCCTGGTAAAAATGTCGTCATGCACGCCTTTCATAAAACGAACCAACACCGAGGAAGTTTCATGGTTTTGAGGAGGAAATCACCAAGATTGAAGGGGGATCCAAATTTCCTTTATCCTTTGTCCACTAGTTTTTTTCTATGATGAACATACAACCTACAAATCACCGTGTTCAAATTTGGCACTTTTCCGGGTTCATTTGTCATATTTAGGGGATTATGTGCATTTCCTAGGCATTGATGCACATAATTCAAGTTCAAACAATCGGTGCATGAAAGGGTCCACAAGAACGGTCTGGAAAACCATGCTCGTGCCATTTAGTAAATTCTCATGCCTTTTACAAGGAATAATGGACAGATATTTCGATGAAATTTGTGGCAATAGTCAACCGCAAATGTTTGTTTGTTGGGTTTTCAACTATAGAAAAAATGTAATAAATTCTTAAAAAACATGACGCCTGGCATGGTGCGATGGTATGACCTCACCATGCCCTGGTAAAAATTTGAGAATGTTTGGCTTATGTCGTCATGCACGCCCTTCATAAATCGAACCATCACCGAGGAAGTTCCATGCTTTCGAGAGGGAAATCCCCAAGATTGAAGGGGAATTAAAAATTTCCGTCCTAGTTTGTCATTCAGTTTTTTTCCAACGATCAACATACCGCCTCAAATGCAACGTGTTCAAATTTGACATTTTCCCGGGCTCATTTACCATATTTAGGGGATTATGTGCATTTTCTAGGCATTAATGGACATAATTCAAATTTGAACAATCGATGCATGAAAAGGTGCACAAGAACGGTCTGGAAAACCATGCTCGTGTTATTTAGTACATTTCCATGCCTTTTACAAGGAATGAGCGGATATTTCAAGGAAATGTGTGGCAATAGTCAACCATAAACGCGTCGTTTACTCAGTTAACAACTATACAAAAAATGAAACACATGGTTGGAAAACATGACGCCTAGCGTGGTGCCATGGTATGGCCTCACCATGCCCTTGTAAAAATTGGAGAATGTTTTCCTTATGTCGTGATGCGCGCCTTTCATAAATCGAACCATCACCAAGGAAGTTTCATGATTTCGAGGGAAATCACCAATATTGAAGGGGGGGTACAAATTTGCTTTGTCCTTTGTCCATGAGTTTTTTTCTACGATGAACATACAACCTGCAAATCACCGTGTTCAAATTTGGCACTTTTCCGGGTTCATTTGCCATATTTAGGGGATTACGTGCGTTTCCTAGGCATTAATGCACATAATTCAAGTTCAAACAATCGATGCATGAAAGGGTCCACAAGAACGGCCTAGAAAACCATGCTCGTGCCATTTAGTAAATTCTCATGCCTTTTACAAGGAAGGGACAGATATTTCGATGAAATGTGTGGCAACAGTCAACCACAAATGTTTGTTTGTTGGGTTTTCAACTATAGAAAAAAATGAAATAAATTCTTAAAAAACATGACGCCTGGCATGGTACCATGGTATGACCTCACCATGCCCTGGTAAAAATTTGAGAAGGTTTGGCTTATGTCGTCATGCACGCCCTTCATAAATCGAACCATCACCGAGGAAGTTTCATGCTTACGAGAGGGAAATCCCCAAGGTTGAAGGGGAATCCAAATTTTCTTCGTTCTTTGCCCTGGAGTTTTTTTCTACGATGAACATACACCTGCAAATCACCATGTTCAAATTTGGCATTTTTCCAGGCTCATTTACCATATTGAGGAGATTATGTGCATTTTCTACGCATTTAGCGCATACAAATCCAATCCAGCTACAGGTGCACGGGTCTGATGTGAGGGACATGGAGTGCCGTTCGATCGCGGCGCATCCTATGGTGTACATGCGTGATCCGTGTGGCTGGGGTTCCGGCCAATCATAACGCAACACACAATAGGCTCAGCGCACACTGTTTCCGGAAGCGACGGAGATGAACCGTGTGCAATAATGAACGAGCAAAATTGAAGGGAAGCCAAATTTCTGTTGTTGTTTGTCGTTGAGCTCTTGAATACCACCGCACTGTATGGCTGCCCGGCCCCTCCGGCCCAGAGCTCTCTCCAGACGTCGTCCATGGCACCGCGGCGCACAGTAACTGGTAAGGAAGCGATGGCATCCCGCCGCGCCGCGTTCCTCGCCGCCCGCGACCGCACACATGGTAAGGAACTGATGGCATCTCGCCACGCCAAGTTCATCGCCGCCGGTGGCCAGACAGTTACATGGGCGGACTTTGAGGCTGCCATGGCCGAATGGGTGGTGGATCTAGAGGCGGCCAAAGCCGCACAGAAGGAGCGGAAAAGGCAGAAAGCAGTCAAAAAAGAGTCCCACCGCCGCAAGAAAAAAGAGGTCGCACACCGTGGTGAGGAGAGCTTGGCGGAGGTCAAAGCACGGCGGGTTGCCGCCTACAAGGCCGGGAAGGAGAACGCCGACGTCTGGCCAGCATGCTCCAATGGCAGCATGTGAGAAGTAGTTTAAGTTTGTAGTATTAGAGCAAATTACCAGTAGTACTTTAAGTTTGTAGTATTAACGTACAATGTCGGTAAGAGCATCCTTTGAGGGCTTTGAGCGTTGATTAGCATGTGTGCCCGTGTGCGTTTTTTTACGTTAATCATTAGAAGATCACAAAATACACGGTTTCTATGCCGTACCCGTTTGCGTTTTTTTGCGTTAATGACCCATAAATCTGTTACCTGTGCGATGTTTCCTAATAAACCAGGCGTACCATTGACCGAAAAAACAAGTACACGTGTACATTTTTTTGGAGACGGGATCTGCCAACTTTCTTTTTTCTCGCACACAAGTATTTTATGCGCTTCGTCTACGTTGTGTTTCCCCCACCCAAGTTTCAAGTTTCGTACCGAATTTTTCATTAGGCGCGCGATTTCAGAATTTATTCCTCCAACCACATCCCCTTCCCTCAGTATCCCCCCTCCCTCGCACCTCCCCCTACAGGCATCTCAAACCGCCGCCGCCGCAACCACAGATTCAACCACATCTACGTTCTGCTCGGATCCAGTCATGTAACCCACCGATCTCTATCACGTCCCCGGCCTGATTGCTTAAATGGCGCTTGCGAAACATCCT
>NC_057811.1:182755283-182763240 GCF_018294505.1 Triticum aestivum | reverse complement strand
AGGAGCTGATGGCAGTCCATGGCGCGATGGCCGCTGTGCGTGTTGACCCGGAGGAACACCTCGCCTCCGCCGCCGCCGACATGGTGCAGGCTCTGGCCTAGATGAAGTCCCCCAGCGACTACCCCCCAGGACTTAATAGGTAAGATCGGACCAGCTAAATCTTACGGATACCACTTGCAACGGCTATGATTTGTACAGTTGATGTATTAAGCATGTTCGTGCCTTGTTTATTTCAGTACTGCACACTGTGTGATGTTCAAATATTACCGTGTCCAGCTCAATTTCACCAATACCAGCAACAAACTTACAATACATGACTCAGGATATCACTAGAGATGTTGCCCATTTGCTATTTTTAGTGGATGCTAACCCTGTTGTACTTAACGTGCCTGTCCATGTACTTACGCAGGGTCATAACGTCCGATGCTTTTATTTGCCGTCGAGGTGAGTTGCATCCCATGTCTTACAGTATTTCACATAATTTGTGCAATTGCAGTTTAACTTCTACCATTTACTGGTTGCCTGTAGGTACACATGTCATTGGCACTGATCCATGCTTCAACCCGGAGGAACAACTCGCCTCCGCTGTCGCTGACTTTGGGCGAGCTCTGGCCAAGATGAAGTGCCCCAGCAACTACCTCTCAGGACTTACCAAGTATGTACTCACTAGTTCAATCTTACCAATACCAGTTGCAATTAATGGCTATGTTCTGTACGGTCGATGTATTAAGCATGTTCTAGTAAACATGCCTAACACGTTTTTGCTACTTTCCCTACCTTTTTATAGACATATGGGCCATTCTCTGCTCTGGCAACACCTTCCTTGTGATGTTTAACTATGCCAATTGCATTTTTATCAATACCGGTTTCAATGTCTATTAAGCCTGTTACAATTAACAGTTGAATCCATTTTTAAGCAGTTGTATTTCAATGGCTACAAACTTACAAAACATGACTTAGGATGCTGTTAGGCCTGTTGCAATTAACAGTTGTATCCATTTTTTAATGTGTCCATTTGCTACCATGCTACTCTCCGCAATGAAGATATACTAGAGATGCTGCCCATTTGCTATTTTTTGTGGATGCTAACCATGTTGTACTTAACATGCTTGTCCATGTACTTACGCAGGGTCATAACGGCCGATGTTGTTGTTTGCCGTCGAGGTTAGCTGCATCCCATGTCTTACAGTATTTCACATAATTTGTGCAATTGCAGTTTAACTTCTACCATTTAATGGTTGCCTGTAGGTACACATGTCAGTGGCACTGATCCACGCTTTGACCTGGAGGAACAGCTCACCTCCGTCGCCGCTGACTTTGGGCGGGCTCTGGCCAAGATGAAGTGCCCGAGCAACTACCTCTCAGGACTTATCAAGTATGTACCCACCAGTTCAATCTTACCAATACCAGTTGCAATTAATGGCTATGTTTTGTATGGTCGATGTATTAAGCATGTTGTAGTAAACATGCCTAACACGTTTTAGCTATTTTCCCTACCTTTTTATAGACAACTGGGCCATTATCTGCTCTGGCAGCACCTGCCCTGTGATGTTTAACTCTGCCAATTGCATTTTTATCAGTACTAGTTTCAATGGCCATTAAGCCTGTTCCAATTAATAGTTGTATCCATTTTTAAAGAGTTGTATTTCAATGGCTACAAACTTACAAAACATGAATTAGGATGTTGTTAAGCCTGTTGCAATTAACAGTTGTATCCATTTTTTAATCCGTCCCTTTGCCACCGTGCTACTCTTTCAAAATGAAGATATCACTACAGATGCTACCGTTTTATTACCATTTGCTATTTTTGGTGAATGTTAACCCTGTTGTAGTTAACATTGGCTTTCCATGTACTTACACAGGGCTACAATGGGCGATGCTGTTGTTTGCCGTCGAGGTTAGCTGCATCCCATGTCTTATACACCATTTATTCCTAAATATAGGTATTTTTAGAGATTCCAATATAGACTACATAAGGAGCAAAATGAGTGAATCTAGATTCTAATCTAAACTATATCTATAATTCTATATACATCCGTATGTAGTTCATATTGAAATCTCAAAAAAAATATTTGTACTTAGGAACATAGGTAGTTGTATTTTACATCATTTGTGCAATCTCAGTTTAGCTTCTAACATTTACTGGTTGCTTGTAGGTACATATATGAGCGGTACTGATCCACGCTTTGATCCTTTTTGCGTATGGGGCGATGAGATATTCATGAACAAGCGTCAAGTGAGGAAACTAAGAAAGATTGTTAGGCGAAAGAAACAGGTGATTGGAATTAAGCTCTTTATTTACACTTTGTCGAAGACAACAGTGAACTTTAGGATGGTAAGTAATGTGTTGTCTTTTCCACTGCCCACAACAAGTTACTCTATTAGACCTCAGTATCTGATATTTTTCTCTTTTCAGTGGTTTTCGAAGCTATTACTGATGATTACCTTGCAAACTACATGACCGGAGTGGAGGCAACTAAGGTTAAAGTATATAATTCATGCTACCATGGTAATGCTCTAGAAGTCTTCCTGAAGGCGGTGAAGGATGGGCGGGCGATCGTCACAAGGGGTTGGACAAAAGTGGTTCGTGCCTATGGCATGCAGGAAGGCACATTATGGGCATTCCGCTTCTTCAACACCGTCGGCAGCCAAAATGATTTACACTTGTCTCTTCACCTTTACCGCCTTTAAATATTGTGGTTCATCATAGTTAATTGTTGCCTAATCCTGTAATTACTGAACATATTGTACTGGCAATTTTATTTATGGATTCGTTGTTGAGCCATTGTGCTGAGAATTTGAATTGCACGTTTCATATTTCAAAATTTCCAATTAGAATGATAAATTACAGGAAAAAATAAAAAGAGTACAGACGGTCATGGAACTTTGCAAACGGTTCTGGCAGTAAAAGCGCTTGTGATGGATAGCCCAATGCCACACAGTTTTCTACATCAAATCGTGTGTGATGTAGTTAATGAAAGCAAACAGTTAACCAAGACAGAGCGTGTGTGATAGTTACATCTTTCACAGACGAGCGTATACATAAAACTGTGTGGGATGTACATACGAACGGAAACGTTTTCCCTGTATTGACTGTGTGGGATACACATAAGAACGGAAACCCTATCACATACACTCATTTGGCACGGTTCCAAATGTCATCGCGCAAAGGGGTTAAAAACCGTTTGTATAGCACCGACACGTACCCGTGTATGTTATCTTTACTCTACCTTTGCTTCAGGAGTACAAAACTAATTGAAGTGTGGTTCCTTTTAGGATTACTAGAACCCTTTTATGTCCGGAGATTAGCCAAAATAATGGAGAAATACAGGGATCCAGTCTGAAACTATAAATTTCAGAGTTGTTATTCTATCTATATGAGCAATTGCACTTTAGACAAAGGCGTGTGTGACTATACGACAGACATGTCAATTAGCTACAAAAGCAAGCATAATTGCTTTTTTGTTCACAATTTTGTAGCACCAGTAGTGGGCAATGTGATCTATTTATCTGCTGACAATAGAAAGTTCATACTGTTGACATATAGAGTGAGGAGATAACTCGTTACGCTTCTGAAAAAGATAAACAACTCTGAGATTTGTAATCCAAATGGCACATCTAAAAAATATAAATGTCTTTGATGCAGCTTCTAAAACAGACCCGCCAGCTGGGAAGGTATAATGTTTAATCAATGTGTTTGTCAGATACAAGACAGGGTTCAGCTATTCTTCAGATGAAACATCAAATTAAGGGCAAGACGCAAGAAGATACATTCCCATTTATATATTTTGAAGATGGTTCAGTATCTAGCCCCTCGACATCCTTGCTTTGGTATCTGCGAGGATGCAATGCATGCACTTCAGCTCGGACTTGAGGGCCTCCACCTTGTCAAGGACTTGACGCAGAGAACTAGCTTCCTGGATCATGTTGGCGCCTACTTTTTGCAGAACAATAGTTACTGATTTTGTGTTATGTTCACATAGAACCAGAAACCGAGATACAAATACACGATTAAACATGAAATCTTTATGTGGTGTGAAAAGATGAACAACATGAGAGAATCTGAGTGGGGGCCAGAATAGATTTACGTGGAAGAGCACGATGTTTACATATATCGCATCATAACTGAAGTGGTGGCATGTCAAGAGCGGGTAATAAGTCTGCCTCTGCGCACTTGCTGAATGGCTTTATCCCAAGGAGGTGGAGGGAGCTTCAGGTACGTAGCTCATTACCTCCTACACAACAGCTATAAGTAATTATGCATGGTGCTATATTTGATCTAATCAGCATCATGCATCATACCTTATCTGACATATTACAAAAGTAGTATTTAGTTATTTATTTATTACATTTGTACTACATCAATGATTGGCCGACTGAACTCCCTTCATAAAATGCAAGTTATCACCATGAATAAGCAGTGCCTTGCCGCAAGATCTATATATTTCCGAGTCTAAAGTAAAAAGATAAATATTATTCACCCTAAACTCTTAAACCCTCTTATACTTTAGACTTCCTAAGTATAAGAAGTTGCCAGTTAAGCACACAATTTTTCTTTTAAGTATATATGTCTAACTGTTTATTAAAGAATTATACACTATTGTAACGTTTTTTACCTTTAGATAAGGCCCAGTTGTGTGGGTGGCCACTGTGGTGGTCATCTCTTGGTGACTCGTCTATGGAGAGGGGACCTTGGAGGAGGGATAGCTATGGTGACGGCGGTGGCCTACTACAGGGACGACTGTTGAATGGCCAACAGTGCCTCCGCCGGCGGCGCGGGAAACACACAGACTGCAAGGCGCCTAGATCTGATAGGTGGCTTGCTTATTCCCTTAAGTTGAATCATCGGATAGATGAGTAGGGGAAGAGGACTGGTCGGTGCCTCGAGGACCATCTCGACCGCACTTGCATGTTGTACACCATGTGTTAGAGTAGTCATTATGGTATATGACTTTTAGTCCAAGTCAATTTTGTATCCCTACCCCAAATCGGTTTGTACCCCTTATATACTCTTGTATACCGCATCAAATCATCAATAAGCAATAGTTTTATTCAGCTTTGATGGTATGGCTCCGCCAACGCCACCGCCGCCGCCGCCGCCCGGCTACTTCGAGCGCCGGGCCGCACTCATCGTCAAGGCTGCCAACGCCGCGGCCGCCTCTCTCTCGGCCCTCATCGTAGCTCCACAAAACTACCCTGCACCCATCCTCGCCGCACCAATATCTCTTGCTGACACAATCTCCGACGTCAGCCCCTACATCCTCATAGTTCTTGATCTCGCCGCCCACAACTACTACCATTGGAGACATCTCTTCGATCTCCACCTCGGCCGCTGCAACCTGCGCTCGCATGTCGCCGCCAACTGTCTTCCCCGCCCCGACGATCCGCAATGGTTGAAAGACGATCTTGCGATCGTCCAATGGTTCTACACCCGCATCACCACCGAGATCTTCAACATGCTCGATCACGACGGCGCCACCGCTGCCAACATCTGGCACTCCCTCTGTCAGCTCTTCCAAAGCAACACCGACGCTCGGAAAAACGCTCTCCACACCGAGCTTCGCAATATGGTGCAAGGAGACGCCCCGGTGAACCTGTTCTGCCAGCGCGTTAAGATCATTGGTGATGAGCTCCGCGAACTCGGCGATACAGTTAGCGACTCACAGCTAATCAATATCGTCGGCGGCGGCCTCAGCGAAGACTTTGACAAGCAAGCCTCGTTCATACCGATGATACGGCCCCCTCCTACCTTCGCTGAAGTTCGTTCCTTGCTACAACTCGCGGCGGAAACACAAGCTCGCAAGGACTCTCGCCCCAAGGTCTTTCATGCTGCGGCTCGTCCTCCTCTGTCGTCTACACCAGTGCCGCCTTCCAGGCCGGCTCCTGCCGCCGGGCCGTCCGCATCGTCATCTGTTCAACCGCCCCCAGGCTGGCGTCCTAGTCCAAACTACCGCGGCAAAAACCCTATCTACAGGCCGCCGTCGACTCATTCGGTTCCGCCTACGACATCACCAACACCGAGTCCTGCACCACCCACCAGTGCTTCATCTGCGGTTGCATGGCGGCCTCCTCATGATCCTTGGACGGGGCTTGTTCAAGCATGGCCCATGCCCTGGTACGCTCCGTCCACCCTCGGTGCTCCGCCGGCATACTCAGGTGCCTGGCAACCCGGCCTTCGGCCGCCTACTGGTGCTCCCGGGGTTCTCAACCCCCGACAGCCGGCCAATGCCTATCACGCCGCCCCGACGTATGCTCCTTATGGTCATTACAGCACCGACGGCGGCGCCTACTACACACCTCAGCCGGCCCTGCTCCCGACGCCACCCCCACCACAGCCGGCCAATGCCTACTACACTCCCCAGCCGGCCCTACTGCCTTCACCATCGTATCCGCCGGCACTGCTTCCGACGCCACCCTCACCTGCGACGCCGAGCTGGGATCAAGCTGCCTTTCTCCAGGCCATGAATAACTTTGCTGCACAAGGAAACTCAGGTACGGATTGGATCTTTGATTCAGGGGCCTCTAGTCATATGTCTGCATCTAGTAATTGGTTATCTTCTTGCACTAAATCTCCTTTCCCTTCCATTATCCTTGGAGATGGATCATCTATTCCTATATATTGTATTGGTCAGGCTCAACTTCCCTCTTCCACCAAACCTCTTTTACTTCGCGATGTTAGTTGCACCCGCCCTCATTAAAAATCTTATCTCTGTTCGCCAATTTACTTGCGACAATCTAGTTTCGGCTGAATTTGACCCTTTTGGTTTATCTATGAAGGATTACCTGACCAAGGCCGAGATCGCTTGCTTCAATAGCTCCGGTGATCTTCATTCTCTTAATGGAGTTCCTGCCGCCACCCCTCCAACATCCATGCTGGCCTCCGTCGATCTCTGGCATCGTCGCTTGGGCCATCCCAACCCCGCCGTCTTAGCTTCTATGCTTAGTGAATTTACCATACCATGTAATAGGGACTCTCATAATTCTGTGTTTTGCGAGTCTTGTCAATTAGGCAAACATGTGCGTCTTCCCTTTAGTTCCTCTAGTTCTTGTAGCACTTATCCCTTTGAATTAATACATTGTGATTTATGGACCTCTCCCATTGCAAGTGTTTCGGGTTTTAAATACTACCTTGTTATCCTAGATGATTTCACCCACTTTGTCTGGACTTTTCCTCTACGCAACAAATCCGAGGTCCATTCTCTTTTCCTTAATTTTCAACGCTATGTGTCTGTTCACTTCTTCCTCCCAATTCGCTTTATCCAATGTGACAATGGTCGCGAGTTTGATAACATTAAAAATCGTACTTTCTTCTTACAACATGGCATCCTGCTTAGGTTCTCATGTCCCTACACCTCCCCTCAAAATGGTAAAGCAGAACGCTCTCTTCGCACCCTCAATGATATAGTTCGCACTCTCCTCATTCAATCATCTATGCCTCCCAAGTTTTGGGCTGAAGCCCTACACATGGCCACCTTCCTTCTAAATATTCGACCTTCTAAAACTAAACCCAACACGACTCCCTATTATTCCCTCTTTCTTTCCCACCCCGACTACTCCGCGGTTCGTGTTTTCGGCTGTCTCTATTTTCCCAATGCCTACGCCACTTCTGCAAATAAATTGTCACCACGCTCTATCCCATGTGCTTTTCTCGGCTTCTCTGACGAGCACAAAGGCTATCGCTGTCTCGACCTTCACACCGGACACATTCATGTCTCTCGTCATGTCACGTTTGCTGAGCACATTTTTCCTTTCTCACAACGCACTACTACACCATCCAACACCCCTAGCTCCGCAAACACCCCCTCTCCCCGTCCTTTCCAACTATATACTCCCCTACCTGCCGAACACAACTTATCACCACCACCATTAACACCCACCATAGCCAATCCCAACCATACACTCACCCCACCCGAGACGTCCCCAACACCCCCGACCCCTGCTCCCTCCCCAACACCCC
>NC_057811.1:182754352-182755273 GCF_018294505.1 Triticum aestivum | reverse complement strand
ACCCAGCCCTGCTCCCACTCCACCACCCAGCCCTACTCCTTCGTCCGACTCTTCCGCTGCGCCGGACTCACCAGTACCCACCTTACCCCCTCGTGCTATTCCTACAGCAGTCCCGATTAATGATCATCGCATGCGTACTAGGGCCAAATCAGGATTTCATCAACCCCAAGACCGCCTAAACCTTCATACCTCCGTATCTCTCACTTCTCTTCCAAAGAATTACAAAACTGCTCTACTTGATCCCAATTTGGCCGCTGCCATGCAAGAAGAATATAATGCTTTACTTCAAAACAACACCTGGCAACTTGTTCCTCGTCCTCCCAATACAAATATTGTTTCTGGCAAATGGATTTTTCGTCAAAAGTTCCACTCCGATGGGAGCCTCTCACGATATAAAGCCAGGTGGGTTTGTCGTGGCTTTTCTCAGCAACAAGGAATTGATTATGAAGAAACCTTCTCTCCTGTTGTTAAACCTAGCACCATTCGCACCGTTCTTAGTGTTGTTGTCTCCTCTTCATGGCCCATTCACCAACTTGATGTGAAAAATGCTTTCCTCCATGGTTCCCTTCAAGAAACTGTCTACTGCCAGCAACCTCTGGGTTTTGAAAATCCATCCTTTCCAACTCATGTATGTCTTCTTCAGAAATCTCTCTACGGTCTTAAACAGGCCCCACGAGCTTGGTTTCAACGCTTCTCCTCCTTCATTCAAACAATAGGCTTCACTCCATCTCTCTCCGACACCTCTCTTTTTGTGTATCATCAAACTTCTGACACTGCCTATTTACTTCTCTATGTAGATGATATCATTCTTACCGCCTCCTCTCAAAAGTTCTTAGATCATATTGTCTCTCTTCTTAGATCTGAATTTTCTATGACTGACCTACGACTCCTTCATCATTTCTTAGGCATTGCTGTTGTTCG
>NC_057811.1:182734415-182753585 GCF_018294505.1 Triticum aestivum | reverse complement strand
ATATTGTCTCTCTTCTTAGATCTGAATTTTCTATGACTGACCTAGGACTCCTTCATCATTTCTTAGGCATTGCTGTTGTTCGAGATTCCTCCAGCCTTTTTCTTTCCCAACGCCAGTATATTCTTGATCTTCTTAATCGTGCTGGTATGCTTGACTGTCAATCATCTCGCACTCCTGTCGATACTAGTTTTAAACTTTCGGCTACCGGTGAACCCTTTTCCGATCCTACTCTCTATCGTAGCCTAACAGGTGCTCTCCAATATCTCACCATTACTCGTCCTGAAATCTCTTTTGTTGTTCAACAAGCATGTCTCTATATGCATGATCCCCGGGTTCCTCACTATAATCATGTTAAACGCATTCTTCGGTATTTAAAAGGAACTCTCAATCATGGTCTCCACCTCAATAATTCTTCTCCAAACTCGCTTACCGCATACTCTGATGCAGACTGGGCTGGTTCTCCTGACACTCGAAGGTCCACTTTCGGTTTTTGTGTTTTTCTTGATAACAATTTGATTTCTTGGTCTTCGAAAAGACAGGTTACAGTCTCACGTTCGTCGGCCGAGGCTGAGTATCGCGCTGTGGCATATGCCGTTGCAGATACAATCTGGATTCGGCAGTTACTCTCCGAGCTACACAGGCCTATTGAGCAGGCCACTATTGTCTACTGTGACAACACATCAGCAGTCTACATGACCAGCAATCCTGTTCAACACCGACGCACAAAGCATATTGAGATTGATATTCATTTTGTTCGTGAAAAGGTTGCTCTTGGTCAGGTTCGGGTGCTTCATGTTCCCTCCACGGCTCAGTTTGCTGACATTTTCACCAAGGCACTGCCTACTAAGCCGTTTCAAGATATCTGTTTCAGTCTCAACGTCGTCGAGCCTGCCGTTGATACTGGGGGGGGGGATGTTAGAGTAGTCATTATGGTATACGACTTCTAGTCCAAGTCAGTTTTGTACCCCTACCCCAAGTCGGTTTGTACCATCTTATATACTCTTGTATGCCGCACCAAATCATCAATAAGCAACAGTTTTATTCAGCTTTCACCATGAGCTCGCCGAGGTTGCCATACCTTGCTGCCTTATGGGTCATCATAGTGATGGTGGACAACCAAGCTTCATGGAGGAGCTGAGGTGAATCCCTGACAGGATACTTGGCAGGTTTTATGTGATGCAGGGCAAAAAGGGTGACAACCAAAGCGCGGTAAAAAGGTAAAGGCACACACAAGAGTTCTATGTTTTCGTTTTGTCCATTTTCCTAGTAATAATCAAGCAAGGTGCGTTTCTTCAATTTTTTTCATCTTTTCACTGTCGATTTTTTTTTCTATCCGAGGTGGTACTAAATTTTTGTGGGTCTATCCGCTAGAAAAGCAAAGAAAAGTTTGTCTATAATTTCGTAATTGGCCCGCTCGCGCTCCGGCCCAATGAAGCCAGCCCACTTATTATTGCCCCACAGTTGGGAAGATTTTATTTGTCGCACGGAGCATTAAATAATGGAAGCTTCCCACATGGCGCCTAAAACTGGGCCGACCCGTTTCCCCTTTTTCGTTGTTCTACTATCTATTTTTCATTTTTCTGTTTCTTTCTATTTCTCTTTTATATTTCCTTCCTTATTTCTATTTTTCCTATGAAGTAAAAATTTACAAAAATTTCAGAATTTCAATTTTTGTTCAAATATTTAAAAATTTGTCAGAATTCGAAAATTTTGTTCCTAGTTTGAAAAATGTCCAAAACTTTTTAAAATTCCCATTTTGAAATTTTCTCAACATTCAAGAAATGTTCTCATTTTTTGAAGAATGTTTGTGTTTTTCAAAAATTCAGTGGGATTTTTTAATAAAAAATACATTTTACAAAATGTTCTATTTTTTAAATATTCCTTTTTAGTGAAATGTTCGCAAATCCAAAATAATATTTGCGTCTAAGAAAACATTTTCTAAAATTGTTTTGAATGTTTCCCTTTAGAAAAATCAAAAATTCAGAAATATTTGTGTTTTGATAAAATTTTCATGTTTTCAAAATATTGTTTGTGAATTTAAAAAACTATTAATGTTTCTAATTTTGTTCGTGCTTTTCTAAAAAAAATTGGATTTAAAAAATGTTCGCTTTTTTTGAAAATTGTTCGGGATTTAAGAAATTGTTCACGTTTCCAAGAATATTCACCAATTCATATTTTTTAATGTTCTAAAAAATCAAAATATATTTCTAATCTATCGCTATAGTATTTTCTTAAGTATTCGTGCTGACCATTGGTTAGCGGTACGCGTTTGTTCTATGTTGGTTGAAAGAAATTGTGGGCACGTGCCAATAAAAGAGAGTATGTTGTTTGGTTTTAATTAGAGCAAAATTATGGGCACTTGAGCACTAAAATAATCAAAGAGAATAAACCCTCAAAAGAAGGGACGTTCATGCCTCATGCCTGATTATGCTAATGAAACAAGATTTATGCGCTACAATTAATAATCACCCGGTTACGCCGTCGTAGGATAGAGTGGTCGAAGCAACCGTGTCCCGAAGGTCGCCGCGCAGCCATCAAATGAGGAGGCGGGCACAACCCCAAGATGGAGGCGGACCCAGAGGACAAAAGGCATGAGTTGGGTGCTCCGACCAACCCAACCACTATCAAGATTCCGCGTGTCAAACATGTCCAACGAGAAGGCAATAACTCCTTGCTCTGTCGCTTACCATTGTGGAGACCCTATTTTTGGATGACACATCAATTATCTTTCCCGTTGCTTCTCGCAAAAAAAAAAATCTCTCCCGTTGCAACGCAGTGGCATATGTGCTAGTCAAGGAAAATACTGCTTAGTCTCTACTTTTTACCATTACTTTTCATTCATCTCCCAATTTATCTCTCATTCTTTTTCTTGAATTTTTGGAATGATAATTTTAGTTTTTCTTTGGGATAATTGCATCTATAGTCCTCGTAGTCGCGGGCAACGTCCAACTTGGTCCTGGAACTTGCGTATTGCTTCAATACGGTCCCAGTACAAGAAAATACGTGGTCAATATGGTCCCTGATGTTGAAACAGCAGTCCTGGCTCTACACATTGCATACATATCTCGTATTTCTATAGCTGATGGGCCCATTTGTCTATGGGCCTAGAAATAAAAAGAAAAAGCACGTCGGGCCCATTTGTGTGTGGGCCGAGAAATAAAAAGAAAAAGCACGCCGATAAATTAAAGGAGAAAAGCATGCCGTGGGGATTCCAACCCGGCAAGCTCTGCACTAGCGCTGGGCGAGCAAGCTACCAGGCCAAGTCCACGTTCTTTGCTATTATGGGAATGCATCATCTATTATATGGATATATAGTTGTCTTTTAGAAAAATCGTCAATTTATAAAATGTTCATGAGTTTCTAAAATAAACATTCACCGATTCAAAAACAAAAGTTCATGTATATGAAAAATGTCCATGAATTTTTTTAAATAACAATGTTTGGGAATTTTTAATAAATGTTGACTGATTCAAAAAAATATTCATGCATTCATAAAATGTTCGTCACAAACAAAGAATGTACAGTGTATTCTGCCGGTAAAGCATGTGCTAACCACCACACCAAGCGTGTGTGTGCTATATGTGTGGAGATGCGCTTTCTTATATATGTAGTCTTTTCTATAAGAAATCAATTTAGGTTTTTTTAGTTAAAAGAAATCTATTTAGATTTTTTTTAGAAAAGAAATCTATTTAGGTATACAAAGTCTTTTCTTTTGGGCAGGACGGGCCTGTATTTTTCGTTTTAAAGCTACGGCCCAGCTGTCTCTTTGTGTTCTGTTTCTTTTTTCGTGTTCATTTTTTTAGGGGTCTCCTATTTGGCGCGAGCGACGTGGTGCTTACCCCCGTAAACTCACTACGTACTTTTTTTTGAAATTGCCAATATTTTTTAATTCATGAACATTTATTCAAATCAGTTACAAATTGGGGTGGACATTTTTTGAATTTAAAATTTTTTCACCAAATTGAAAAAATGTTCACCATAATATTGAAGTTGCGAACATTTTCTAATTTCCTGATTTTTTTTACAAATTCGTGAATATTTTTTTAATTCGAGCACATTTTCTGAAATTGCGTACATGTTTTTTAGAACTCATCAACAACTTTTTTTTTGCATAGCCGAAATTTTTTTGAAATTTGGAAACATTTTTTGTTTGTGACGAACATGTTTTGGATTCATGATTTTTTTTTGAATCTGTGAAAATTTTATAAAAATTTGGAAAACTTTTTTAGTTCCCAAACATTGGTTTGAATATATTTTTAAATATCATGGACATTTTTTCTTGACACGAACTGTTATTTTTTTAATCATGAACATTCTTTGAATCAATGAATATATTTTAAATAAACTATTGAACATTTTATAGATTTACGATTTTTTTAAGACAACGGTATGAATATAATAGAGGATGCATCCCGATGTTAAACAACAACACGGACTTGGCTTGGTGGCTAGCTAGCCTAGCGATTGTCCGAGCATGCGGGTTCAAATCCCCACCCGCGTGTTTTTCCTTTTGTTTCTTGGCCCACAGACAAATGGACCCATCAGCTATAGAAATATGACATATGTATGTAATGTGTAGATTCTAAAAAAACATATGCAATGTGTAGAGCCAGGACTGCTGTTTCAACCTCTGAGACTGTATTGAGCACGTATTTTCTTGTATCGGGACCATATTGAAGCAATACGCAAGTTCCAGGACCAAGTTAAAACTATAGATGCAATTATCTTGTTTTTCTTTCTTTAGGTTGAAAAAAAAAATTGAACAAGCAAAAGAAGGAAACAGTACACAGAAACAATATGTAAAAAAGAAACATTACGAACGAAACAGTCATACGTGCGAGGGCAGAACTAGTTATCTCTACTACTTACTAGGGGTTGGGGCGCCACCTGGTGGTGCCTCTTGAGAGGAATCTGGGCGGTGCCAGGTTGAAAGCGCCCATTCCACTTACTTTCACGACCAATTTCGGAAGAGCTAAATAAATGACGCTTAAATACAAGGAGATTAGGGCATCTGAAACACAAAACACTGGAAGGCATGAGGTGGAACAAGAAAGATAGAGAGTTCACACATACTCATTATCTAATGAATCGGTATATGTTGCAAGTTTCTGCAGTGGTAAGAATTCAACATTCAACCAGAAAGACAAAGAGAGCTCAGACATACTCATTATCTAATGAATAAGTATATGTTGAAGTTTCTACAGTGGTAAGAATTCAACATTCAATTGTGACATGAAGTGCTACACCAAAACAATAAGAGCACAACGACGGAAAGTTTAAAGGGTATTCAAGCTGAATGCTCAAATTAAAATCACCATGAAATGTGAGGAAAATGCCACCCGGTTCTATGTGGATTCTGCGACATGTCTTGCAAGTAACCATACCATTCAATAAGCCAGAAATTTTGTAGACATCAAGTGGAGTCAAAAAGTGCTTTCAATGCTAACCGTCGGAGGAAGACAGTATTCAGCATGTCTCCTAAGAACATAGAAACCATCGCAGGTACTTGTATCCGAGGTTGCTATTGTCCTGCAGAAGGAATGTATGATGACTTTCTCGAGTTCTTGTGGTTTAGGACCCAAGCTTGTGAGCTCACCTTACTAATTAAGGGGGTTCAAACGGGATAATTAATGAACGTACATGTAAACAGAAATATGGAACATTACTAACAAAGAAGACTGCTACATGAAACAGAACTAAACAGGACCACCGGACCATCTCGTAGAACATCTGACACAGCTTGCGACAATAATCAGGTTAACTCAAATAATCAGGTGAACCTGCAAAACGCAAAGGTACATGCATTCAAATATTAGTGAGAAAACACGTACGAATATGTAAGTGCTAAATATTAAAAGGCTTACATTACCGATATCACATATTCTAATTCTTTTTGTCAAATGGTGACGTATCAAGAATCCCATACTCCAAATGTCCATCGTACTGATATTATATGTGAAGAAATGTACACATAAAAGGACAAGGCTTTGTTACGAGGTATCTACCATTATGTTTCAGAAGAGTGTCATGTTGTAGCCCTCATTTTGAAGCTTTGCCTCAATAGTCTCAGACAATAAAGAAGGGTATTATGAATATTATGAGTAAGTCCTTTAGAATATCAACCACTACTGTGGGAACTGATGTGCAGATAATGGAATAGAAAGCAGTACTCTAATCTATCAGCACAAGAGTTACATAATATGTAGTGTGCCTAAATCAATTCATTAAGAACTTAATTAGACCAGCGTACATTACAAGAGGTCCAAAAAGGCCAAAAGGGAGTGTGGGATGATGCTTCCGTATATTCATACATTTGGATAGTCAAATTGTAGGTGACAAGTAACAAAGGTAACACAGATATACTTAGCTTACATCATATGAGAAACACACAGAGGAGGAATACATACCAGAAGAGCATTAACACAAAGAAAGCATTATGGTAGAAGTTATAGAGAATCATGTATGTCATAGACCGATGGTTCCAGTGCTTGTGCACAAGAAGCGATCTATTAAAAAAAACTGCCCCATAACAAATCTGAGGCCATCACTACTTGACAACCTTCTTGACCACATATACCAAAACTAACATCAACCATTTGTATCACTGAAATATAATTTGCCCCTGCAAATAGAAAACAAGATCATAAAAAACCAAACTGTCAAGACGAACATGGGAAGATGCCAAATAGTGGAGAAAATAGTTAGCCATGTCTCCAAAAAGAAAGGCGACAGTAAAACTGACAAGTTCAATGTACATCAAAAACTTATATTGGCATAATTCTGCAGTATTGTTTGTTTGATCTTCAATTGTCAGAAATGACTTGTGCCTCTGTACTAATTGTAATGTTCAACAGATAGGGAGCTTATTATTGTATAAAGCCTTATCAGTATATAACTGGATTGCACACACACAGAAATGCAATGCACATCATGTGATTCCACTCCTTCCTCTTAGTCCAGCCCCCTCGTTTCCATCACTCTCTCTCAAATACACATGTCCTCCCTTGAGGGGAAAACATAAATTAGTATGAAAACCATAGATATGGGAAGGAAAAGGAACAAAACATGTATATGGAATTTTGAAGCCATGCCATCGTAGACCTGCTTCTAACTATAGTGCTATGTGTACAATTATTTTCTTATAAAGAACAAGCCCACAAAAACTACAATATCATTGAATGTATTGTATTTGGAGAACCATAATCAACAGATCTAGAAGAAAGCCTTTTCGCACCGGTATTTGGAGACAATGTCGAGAATGAAGAGCTGGTATCAAAGAGCATACCTCACATGTCGGCCGCCGCAGCAGGCGCCTGCTTGAGGTGGTCCAGGAGCCCACCGCCACCAAGGCTGAGCTAATCGGCATTGGCAGGGATGACATGGTCAAGCTGCAGTGAGCGTGCCGCCTTTCAAGAATAATGCATTTTCTTAAGAATGGATCTAACAAAACATGCTACACCCAATTATGCCGGTGCACATGAGTTGCACCCAGATCAACCGCATGCTTATCATAAGGGATTTAAGGCCGTTTCTTCCTTGAGAAAATATCATTCTTTCCAAATAAATATACCATACTTTGAAGAATGTCAATGCATTATATATCAAGTTCATGTTTTCTCGAAATTGTATGAGTTGAGGGTTCATAATATGTACTAGTGGGCAAGGGCGCTCCGCCGCGCCAGGAAGTTACCCAGATGTTTGCTTGGCTTTTTTTGAAAGGGAAGGTTGTTTGGTTGCCTATATATTATTTCAGTTCTATAAAAAGTATTTAGTTGTCCATAACTTTAATGATCTGGTTTATTTAACAAATGTGGCATATTCTTAGATAGAAAACATGGCACATTGATAGGTGAACAACACCACAATAGTTCATTTTTACAGAGCAAAATATACGATATCCACTGTCATTGTCGGAAACAAATGTTCACTGCCATTGTCTTAAAGAGAAGTTCTCAGATGAAACTAAAATTATAATAGTATATGCCTAATTTAGCAAGTTACCAGCATGTTAGGCAGCTTTTGAACTGAATGCTTGCTCACAAGAAGTACTACAGTTTGTAAAATTCAGCCATTTCTGCATTACTATACCCTTGAAAACAGAAACCGGAGAAATTTTTGCAACATGAATGTGTACAATTAGTCTTAAACAAAGAACAGGCATAATCTTCACAAGGTCCAGCGTGGTAAACCATGACTACAGTTCTCAAATAAGACGTCGCGATATCATCACCGACTTGTTGTTCCAGCCATACATTAGAAATTCCATCCATTAGCATTTGACAACATGACTCAACGATTACCTTACCTCATCAAATCATCGTGACACCTTGCATCCTACATGGTCAAGTAGTACACCTTCCGATGGCAATAACAAATTCTGGATAAGATTAAGGAAAAATTAGCATGCTGATCTTTTCCAGAAAATAAATAAAATATGATTCCTTGGCCTTCAAAGAAAATAGAAATCATTTTTCATAATTCCAATATGAAACGACTTTATTTGTAGAAGTAAGCAAGGCAAGCAACTCAGCCAAATGGATGTGGTATATACATGAATACATACGTAGCAAAAGGAAATCATATATGCATGGGACATGGGCACAACACAAAAATTCTTTATGCATATTTCACATACATAACTAGAGTTAATGATCATCTCATGCAAAAATAGACACTAATTAATTAAATCAATTCATCCAACATTATACTGCTAGTCTGATACAACTTGTACCGAGGATTATTATAAGAGAGCACTTCTAGAATTATGCAGATATAAACTGTTTGACATTTATGTCAACAAACTACAAACCTCCATGCATGTTGTCTGGTCAAGTTCTAACGGGATGACTGTAAAACGATTTACCTTCAAACTATATTGACAGAAAAATATATCAGACTCAGCTTAATCTTTGAACTCGTGTAATTATTACTCTGTCATTTGCAAAAACAGTTCATCTGGTTATATTTAGTACCTACAGAAGCAAGCATAGAAATGTTTATCCTCACAAACAAAGAATAAGAATACTTGTGTAAGACTAATACTGTAACCGGTTATCAAGAAAACTAAACAATAGAAGAAAAATAAAATAAAGGATGGAAGATTGGACCTACCTGACTAAGAATGCCACAGGATACAGTAGGAATTCCTTCTTTACGGCTGGCTCCCATAGAATTTCCAGAGAATGCATATTGACCAAGCTCATGCAGTCCTCGATAGAGCAAAAATCCAGGGACAACCTTCATAACTAATATCCAACCACCTGAGTAGAAAATACAAACCTTGTTATCTGTAGTCATAACATGTAAATTTAATAGTAGATTACTGCTAAGTTAGCAGCTTACAGTGAAAAGTTCTATCCTACAGAAAAGGGAAAAGAAATGCCACCTGTAAGCCAGAGCCAAATATATAGATGGCCAATCATTGCAGCAGCAGAATAAGCGAAAATCTTCTCTTTAAGAAGGAATCTTGACTCAAGATGTTAGAGGTTTAAGTCACTGATTGTGGCTATCTTAACAGATGAAACGAAAGATGCCACAAAAAGGCAAAAAACCAATCTGTAAAAGTATGTAGATGAGGAAAAAATATGCCATAGTAATTGACTCTGAAGATCAATTTGGATTTTGGAGTACATATATTTGCTTTCCACAAAATAGAAGCTCAGTGAAATATCTAAATTGTACATATATTTGGATTTTGAATATCAGTTAGTTCTTTCAAAAATACTCAGTGAAACAAAGAACTCCAAGCTGCATCACACAAGAGAGAAGGGTGCTTCTTTCCACTCCTGAAAATACCTGCAGGTGATGGCGCGCACGGCGAGCAGCATCTCGTCGGGGCTGGCGACCTCGGCGCCGGCCAGCCACACGACGCGGCAGACTCGACGGGGAAGTAGCCCCCGGCGTCCTCCGTGCAGAACGAGAGCGCCTCGCAGAGCTCCGCGAGTGACGCGAGCAGCACGCCTCCCCTTGCGCCCTCCGAGGCGACGACCGCCACCATCCAACGGAACTTGCCGCCCCCGGGCCCCCCATCCCCGTCCCAGTCCCTACAAAAAGGAGCACGGCGGCAGGGCGTCTCTTCAGTCCACGCTATCCTTCTGCGTCGAGGATAAACACGATGCTGCAGAGAGGAAGAGTAGGCGGGCAGCGGGGCATAGGAGACGGCGGAGGGAATGGGGATTTTTTCCTTTCTTTCCGATGAACCCTAGCCTAGATAGCTTGCTCACGGGGACGACTGCAGCGGCGAGACGGCGGAAGATAGGAGGAGGAGGAGGGGCGGCGGCGAGGTGGCGGCTCACGTACCGGGAAGGAGAGGCGACACCGCTGGATAGAGGGGGTGGGGTGGCGGCGCAGGAGAAGAGGACGAGGCGGACGGCAGAGAAGGGGCTGAAGGCGATTTTCTCCTCCTGTCTTTTTCTTAGAATAAAAAGCAAACGATGTGGTGGGCCTGATAAATCCTTTTTCTGTCTCATACCGTTGCCGACGTGGATATCACCAGCGGTCGCCCCTCTCGCGTAGCTGAATGGTTTTAATCTCTACTATTTAAAAAAACCCCAAAATCTTCAAAGTGCACGCACACTTTTTGAAAAAACGAGCGACCGAGTATCACACACATGCATGTGTTATTTTTTTTCTGCTAGTGCATGTGGCTATTAGCGTTAAATGTGTTCACACTGGTTAGTTCGGTTTGAAAGAAACAACTCCATGTGCATTTATTTTGGCTTTTTGAAATTTTAAAAAGCCATATCTTTCAAACCGTGCGTCGGAATTGAGATCCGTCTTCATCGTTGGATTCTTCGTGACGAGATCTTTAAAACTAGATCCCGCATGGGTATGTTTCGACGAAATGTTTTTATGCCAACTTTAGTGCTACATGGTGCAACTTTAGTACTGCATTGTGCAACTTTAGTACTACAAGTTGCTTTTTTTTCAAAACTAGTTTTTGGAGCTGCATAATCTAGCTTCATATGAGGTTGCAACCTAGCACCATGAAAACTTGATGTGCAACTAGTCTACAGCCCCGACCAACTATCTAATAGTCGATGTGCAACCCTTGTCCCTACTCGTGGATGTGCAGTTTTTTTTACAGTTGACACACCCCTTCCCCACCTTCCGTACCAGCGATATGCGCAACTTAGTCTGTTGTTCGAGCCAACTTTCTATTACTCGATGTGCAACTCTTTCCCCTCCCTAGTTGTGGATATGTAGTTTCAGTTGGCAGAGGCAACAAATGAAGTTGTACAAAGTCTGTTAGGCAGTTGGCCGGAGCAACATATGAAGTTGCACATCTCATAGGCAGGGATAGTTCGATGATGAAAATTCCACATTCATGAGGGTAGTGAAAAGTTACATATTCTTGAGGGTAGTGAAACCAGAGGGATGGTTTGGACCGAGTGCTAGTAGGAAAATTACACATTCATGGTATATGAGGGAAAGTTGCACATCACTGGTAGACAGTTGGCCATGGCAGTATCCGAAGTTGCACATCCACTGCTAGACAGTTGAACGATGCAGCAAATAGTGAAAGCACAACCACGGGTTGGGGGGAGTTGCACATCAACTACTAGGCAGTTGGCCTGAGCAACACACGAATTTGCACATCTCACTAGAAGAAGGTAGTTTGGGGGTGGAGGTGCCATCAGTGAAAACTACACATCCACGGGTAGGCGAAAAGTTGCACATCCACTGTCAGGTAGTTGCACATCGACTGCTAGCCAGTTGCACAAAACGGAGGCTAAGGTGCACACACAAAATTTCGTCGAAACATACCCAAGCAGGATCTAGTTTCGAAGGCACGTCGAAAAAGTTCAACGGTGAAAACGGATCTTAATTTTAATGTGGGATTTGAAAGTTATGGGTTTTAAAATTTTGAAAGCCCGAAATAAGTGCGTTCACTCTATTCACGTGGGTGGTTTGCAATTATATTTTATTTTTTCACACGTGTTTGTTTTTCCTAATATAAATTTAGAGGACAAATTATTTCTATTTATAGATTATTAAAGGGACTACAGACAAGAAATTTTCTTTTTTGGTCGGCTGCTCCGAAACGCTAGGGAGCAGCCGGCCGCTCCCTAGACCCGTCCCTTAAAAAACACATAAGGTTTCCATTTCACCTTTCTTTCCACCACCCCTTCATCCAACCTTCCATGTATATGATAATCAATCACCTTAATTTACTTACCTTTTGAATCAATTCCACTTTAATTTATTTATCAAATTTCTAATCAAAATATAAGGTAATTCACGGGCAGAATTTGATAAACATTTATACACAATCGCATTATTATTGACAGTTAAATCACAAGTTAACGTACTAGAATATTTATATCATGTTGCAACGCACGAATATTGTTCTAGTAGAAAAAAAACAACAAAACAGGTAACTGAACGATTTAACCATGAATGGGCCTAATAGATGCAGCCCACGAACGTACACTGTAGGCGCCATAAAGTGAAACTTGCGCTGGAATGCGTCGATTAGGACCTCCCATAACCCAACGAGAACATACTCAACTCTTAGACTACCCACAGTGGGAGTAATATATGTGGTAACATCACACATCTCTAGGCAAAACAGATGATGTGGTGAGTAATTAATGAGGAAATAGAGCATGTGGTAACATAGCTAGTTACTGTAACATCACACATAAGGCTCGTCATAGTGGGGAGTAACTTATACTAGTGTCATGCATATGACACTAGTCTAAGTTACTACCTCCATAGTGCAAAGTAGTATAGTAGTAGGATCATAGATAACTTCATTTATTAGCTTGTAAACATATGCTTTCTCGGAAAGCGCTATGTTACACTAACATATTATGTTACTTTAAACACCTCTCTCCTCATTAACTACATGCCATATAAGCAAAATTTTCTTGGAGTGCGCTATGTTATTATCTAAGTTACTCCCACTATGACTAGCCTAACAAGATAAGATGACTCTATAACTTAATAAATGAAGTGTTGCATGACATCACACATATATTACTCCCCATTATAGAGATAGTAACATAGACTACTAACATATGCATATTACTAGTCTAAATTATTATCATTATGACTAGTCTTAAAAAAACAAGAACAGACCCAGCCAAAATAGAAAACTACTCACACACGTAGTAAAACAGAAAACCAAACGATGTACTACGTCAGGATAAACCAGTCGTAAATCGTAACTGCCGATTTTATACATGCTGACGTCAATCTTGTCCGAGTCAAAAAAAAATATCCCCTAGCCACGGTAGTCAGCGGCGGGGCGAGGAGGCGAGGCAAGGCGAGGCGACGGGGCAGAGTGCTTCAAGGCGCAGCGGCGATCAGACGAATCCCCAATCTCAACCCCAGCCTCCCCGTCCCCAAGGTTTTCCCTGCTTCCTCCTTTTGTTCGCGCTTGCTGATCCCCTGTGCTCCTGAAAATTTTCTGTCGTTGTCCATGGGGGGACTATTTTCTCGACTATCTAATAAATCTCCTTTTTTCCCGTTATTTTCTCCGCGGTTTGACTGGTTAGTTGTGATGCAGTGACAATGGATTGCTTTCTCTTTGGGTGATGGCGTCGGAGGACGAGACTATCTCGGCCGCCGACATGGCTGAGGATGCTGCCGAGAGGGCGAGGAGCTTGATCCTCGCGTTCCAAAGGCATGTGGAAGCACACAGTATTAGAGCATCTCCAGCCGCGCCCCCAACAGGCCCTCCCCAGGCGTTTTTGCCACGCCGGCGCCCAAAAAACGGCCCAGTCGCGTCCCTAGTAGCCCGTTTTTCACCGGCTCGGTCCGAAACTGGTGCCGGCGAACCCGAGCCGAACCCGGCGTGCTGGGGGCGCCTGGGGGCGCCGGCACAAGCGAAAAGGGGCGTGGGTCCGCCCTGTCGGCGAGTCGAGCGCCTCTTCCCGCCGTTTCTTCCCGCTTTTCCCCCACTTCCCTCCCATTCTCTCCATTCCTCCCGCCAATCTCCCTCCCGCTCGCCTCCCAGCCGGCCGCCATGCCACCGAAGAAGTACGTCGTCCCCCGCGCCGCGGCAACCGCGACCGCCTCCGTCGCCCAGCCGAAGCAGAGGAAGCCGAGGGCGCCGCTGTCCAAGCCACCAGGCATGACAAACGCCGAGTGGAGAGCGGAAGTTCAGCGACGGGAGGCTGTCACCGCCAACCGGCGGAACAGGGCAATCACCAAGAAGGCTCGTGACAACGCGGCGCGTGCGGCTGCGGTTTCGGCGGACCAAGCCGAGGCCGAGGCGACTCGCGTGGGGATGAGGAATCCACCCGGCAGCCACGCCCAGTACGCGCCCTGGGGCCAGCAAGGCGTCGGCTCTCCGTCGCCGCAGCCATGGGGATGCACGCCATCGCCGGGCTACGCCGACGGGGACGCGCACGGTGGGTTCAACCCCAACGTCACCTTCCCCCATGGACACCCGGCCCAGCGCACGCCCTCGCCCGCCTTCGCCGGCGTGCAATACCCTCCATACAACTACTCGCCGCCCGCCTACACGTCCTCCCCGACGCCCCCTCTCCGCCGTGGCGTGCTGCCCTTCTCGCACCTCGGCGACACCGACGAGACGGAGGCCGACATGGACGACATCATCGTGGCAGGCTCGGCCGCGGCCGCCGCGTCTCCCGGGTTCGTCACCCCGGACGACACGGTGGATCTCAACGGCGGCATGGACGGCGAGCTCGGCTACGTCTACGGCGAGGAGGAGCCGGAGGAGCAGGAGGAGGAGGACGAAGAGGAGGAGGAGGAGGAGCCGGCGACTGTTCCGGCGAGGAGGCACAAGAAGAAGAAGCGGGCGGCCAGGTCCGCGAGCCGCGCATCAAGTGGGCGTCCAAGGAGCAGGAATGCCTCGCCGAAGCATGGAAAGTCGTCTGCCTCGACCCGACCACCGGCACGAACCAGAGCATCGAGACGTACTGGGAGCGCATCAAGGCCGAGTTCGACGAGCGCAAGCTCGTCGACCCCATACTTTAAAGGCGTCTACATGCAGCGCAGGGCGAAGGCGATGGCGAACCATTGGGGGCTCATCCAGGGGGAGTGCAACAAATGGCATGGGATCGTCGAGGAGGTCGCGGCTCGCCCGGAGAGCGGCGCCAGCGTTGAGGATCAGGTATGGCACGCCGGCTCCCGCTTCTCTTCGCCGTGTGCGCCCGCCAACTGTTTGTTCATCCGCGCAGTTGCTGCGCATGTTCGCCATGTATCGGCAGGGCAACAGCGACGCCGAATTCGAGTACCTCCATGTTTACAAGCGCATTGACAAGTGCGAGAAGTGGGCGGAAGTCCGGCACACCCTCGACAAGGCCAAGGAGACCTATAAGCCGGACGCGCCGACGCCGGGCGCGTCAGAAGGGCGGTCGGACGGTAACAAAGGTGCCAAGAAGGGGAAACACGCCAACGCGGCTACCGCTCGAGTGCAGGAGTCCATCGAGCATTGCCTCGCCGACGCACAGGCCCGAGCCGCCCTACATGAAGAGAAGACCGAGGCACGGTGGTCGGCGTTGATGTCAAGCAGCGCCGTCAAGCTCGACCTACTCCGGACCAACATCGCCGCAAAGAAGAGAAACACCGACCTGGCTTTCCTGCTGGGCGTGGCGGACATGCTCCAGAGCAACGACGAGGCGGTCAAGGCGTGGTACTTGGCGGAGCGTGGCCTCATCCTGAACCATCTTCCCTCGACGACGACGACGACGCCCACGCCAACGCCGCCGCCAAGCTCGAGCGATGATGCCGCCGCGACTCCCCGCAGCACAGAAGCCATGCCGACGCCGCCAAGTACAGAGACCCCGCCAAGCCCGCGCATGCCGACTCCGCCGACGCCGGAGGCCGACCTCGCCGTCTGATGCGCACGCGGCGTCCTTTCTTTTTTTTGTACGCCAAACTTTTCAATCGATCGCCGAACTGTGGCCGCTTGATCGCCGGATTTGTGGCGTCTATTTTGTGAGCGGCCAAGACTGTGGTATGTTTGTACTTTCACTCCTTTCTAATAAAATGTGGTCGCTGGCCCTTCGAAGAAATTACTATGGTGGTCGCCCTCGCTGGTGGGCGGGTAGGAGCCATGACTACCTCATTGGTGAGCATTTTTTTTGTAGTTCTACAAGTTGACATTGAGTTGTTTAATGTCATCTATGTGTATGCATTATCATCCTATATGAATCAACCTATAAAAAGTCACCACCTTATAGTTCAGCTTTGCTTAAACTCTTAAATTAACTATGATTGTCAGTTTGTCACTCTTAAAGTTACAAGAGACGGTTCACTTAATGGACTATTGTTGAGTCATCATATCACCTAACTTCTAAGGTACAACGAACATCTAAATAATCATTCTTTTATATTATCTGTTCATGGACATTGACCTCGTTTTTATTCACTTATTACTTGTGGAATCTGGTGCTTCATGGTTTCATAGACATTGGGCTTAAAATCGTTGTGACAAGTATATTCGAAGGTTAAATTTTGTATTAAGCAGGGAGACAAAAGGCCAAAACTTGCCATCACAAATGCATTAGGAGTTTAGGACCTTAAAAAATATATCATTGCATCCAAGAGGCTTGAACTTGCATCAAGGCCCATCTAGTAAGAGTTGAAGAGACTTGAATATGTGGCTTTTTTGTTGTCCTGCAAAATTGATGAGAAGCAAACTTACTACAGTATTTATAAAATGTGAAGCTTCTAAAACTCCATCTTAAAGTATTACTGGCAGGATTGCAAAGCCATCACATTTCAGAAAGCTATATATTTTGTTGTGTATAAATAAGCTATGATCCATCTAGATCAACAAAACTAACCTGAAGTAGTGTATATACAGAGTAAGAAACACTAGGTATCAGCAAAACTAATCTATGCCCACCTCCTCCCGTGTTATTATATCTCATTCTCTCCCTCTGATCACCTCCAACAAACACTCAGCATAAGAAATTCAGACAGGAGAACTAGAACATTCAGTAGGAACCAATGCAACTAAATGATGCCACCATCTATGTGATTGAAGAACAAACTTACTACAGAGTTCATGTGATCTATTATGAGACTATTATAAAAGATGCATTCAACAGCTAGTACTAGTTCAACCTATATTTCGTGTGTGCACACCCAGATAATCTTATACATATGCAGATCCTGTAAACTATAACTTCACCCAAAAATCATTCTACGACTATATGATATTACTAGTGCGTTTACAAGTGCATCAGCAGCTATACTATTTCAAACAATATGAAACCAGGTGTTATTTGCAGGCAGTATATATAGCGCAACCACTCTTACATACAAATTATGTGCATGGCTTCAGTCTAGAGACAACATGAAAGAAAAGGGCAAGACTAGTGAGTGGAAAGAAAAAAAGTACTAAGAATACTATTCATGTGTTACTGATATGTGGCCCTAGGCCACACAGATTATTCCTTTCAGCATCTAGCATGGTGTGAACAATACAAGATGAATACAAGGCAGATGAAGTGTAACATAGGAAGCAGTTTCAAAAGTGCTAGCTATTGATAAGACTGTGTTGTCTGTTATCCAAATGTTTCAATAGACTAACTTTGTCTAAATAAAATCCAGATTGTATTTTCCAAATCCTATAGCCTTGCAAACTTTCTTCGCTGAACAAACATCAGCTTACGTAGGCCAAAATGCATCACCCGAGAATATCAAGATCATAGTTTGCATGCTACAAACTTAAACAACGACTTCACTTACATTTGCCCATTGGACCAGTTAGGTTGTCTTCCAAGCTCATGTATATGCCATGGGTTGTGAGTTTGACATGAATCTGCAATTAATAGTTAGATCTGTAATTCTAGAATTAAAACTTCTTGTACTAAACATCCATCTCTAGCAGCTGTAGTACGTGAATAATAATGGGCAAACAGCCTGGCACCACAAGGCAATGGAACTGTCAAACAATGGCACCAGCAGGATGCGGTCTTTATCTATCCTTTCTATTTTCACGTCTGCCCTTTTACCGAAAAAGGCTTTCGCCCCGCTTTATAAATAAAGCAACCACCGAGCACAAGTAACAAGGTTCCAACAACACACAAAACACGCACACAAAGCCACCGCAACCATGTCCGACACGAAACCCAGGTTCAGCTGTGGGCACAACACAACAAGCCCAACATCAAAGAAAACACACACACAACACAACAAGGCGGTGGCAAGGTGTAGACGATCTAATCCGGCTCGGGCGGTGGTGGGGGAAGCGGAGGAGCCATCCGGAGCGCCATCGAGCGAAGCTGGGTGATGATGGAGGTGATGGCGTCTCTCTCTCCTGGGAACGGCTAAGCGGCCGCCAAAGCTGCAAGTAACCAGACCATTTAAACAAAGCGTCATTAGCACGAAGAGGAATGCGCTGAATGACAAGCTTATTCCTAACAGTCCACGCGTCCAGGCTAGTACCCGAATGGTCAACCACCTAATGTGGCGAATTGGGGGAGCTAAAGCCTGGAGTTCCACAAAAAGAGCGGGGAAGTTGTTGTGGTCCCAGCTTCCACCCACTATATCGCGGAAACAGCTTCAAAGGAACTGCGCGAACACGCAGGTGAAGAAGTGTGACGCCCGGATAATTAAGCTACAGTAACCCTTTGCTAATGATGCCACGTCACCTCGATTACTGTGGTTAATATCGCGTTAGTTCAACCAATTCGAATTCAAATTAAAAAAAAAACAAGCAAACAATAAAAGTTTTCAAATATTAAAACTAAAATGTTCGGAGTGAGCCAAATAATGCATAAGTAGTAATGGTGGAGAAACCACATTGTTATAAAAGGTTTAAATGCACTTAGGTAATTAAAACAGTAGTTAAAACAATTAAATAAATACATATTGGATTTTATTAAATATTAAACTATTTTGTTTTGGGTTAATAATTACTATGGCAGTAGTATATTTATAAATGCAAGTTTAGGTACTAGTGATAATTTTTATAAAACAGAAACTAAGAGGAAAAAATAAATAAATGGAAAGGAATAATAACTAAAAAGAAAAGTAAATAAAAACAAAGCTAAAAAAATAAGAGACATCCCCCTCCCCCTACTGGGCCCTGGCCCAACTGGGCCTACCCCAGGCCCAGCCGGCCGGCCACCCCCCCACCACCGACACCTTATCCACTCCCCCCCACTCCCCACTCGCCCTCCCCCACGTTCACTCCCCTCTCCCCTCGATCTGGATCGGGGAGGGCTCGCCCCCGCCGCTGCT